>NW_027478440.1:1289554-1592911 GCF_051014685.1 Ptiloglossa arizonensis | reverse complement strand
TATACGTTTTACGTTATTCGTTATACGTTATACGTTATACGTTATACGTTATACGTTATACGTTATACGTTATACGTTATACGTTATACGTTATACGTATACGTTATACGTTATACGTTATACGTTATACGTTATACGTTATACGTTATACGTTATACGTTATACGTTATACGTTATACGTTATACGTTATACGTTATACGTTATACGTTATACGTTATACGTTATACGTTATACGTTATACGTTATACGTTATACGTTATACGTTATACGTTATACGTTATACGTTATACGTTATACGTTATACGTTATACGTTATACGTTATACGTTATACGTTATACGTTATACGTTATACGTTATACGTTATACGTTATACGTTATACGTTATACGTTATACGTTATACGTTATACGTTATACGTTATACGTTATACGTTATACGTTATACGTTATACGTTATACGTTACGTTATACGTTATACGTTATACGTTATACGTTATACGTTATAGGTTATACGTTATACGTTATACGTTATACGTTATACGTTATACGTTATACGTTCATAGGTTATACGTTGAACGTTATACGTTATACGTAGTATGTAATGCGTCATACGTTTTACGTTATTCGTTATACGTTATACGTTATACGTTATACGTTATACGTTATACGTTATACGTTATACGTTATACGTTATACGTTATTATACGTTATACGTTATACGTTATACGTTATACGTTATACGTTATACGTTATACGTTATACGTTATACGTTATACGTTATACGTTATACGTTATACGTTATACGTTATACGTTATACGTTATACGTTATACGTTATACGTTATACGTTATACGTTATACGTTATACGTTATACGTTATACGTTATACGTTATACGTTATACGTTATACGTTATAGGTTATACGTTATACGTTATACGTTATACGTTATACGTTACAAGTTATACGTTATACGTCATAGGTTATACGTTGAACGTTATACTTTATACGTAGCATGTAATGCGTCATACGTTTTACGTTATTCGTTATACGTTTTTCGTTACAAGTTATACGTTATACGATATACGTTATACGTCATAGGTTATACGTTATACGTTATACGTTATACGTTATACGTTATACATTATGCGTTATACGTTTTACGTTATTCGTTATACGTTATACGTTATACGATATACGTTATACGTTATACGTTATACGTTATACGTTATACGTTATACGTTATACGTTATACGTTATACGTTATACGTTATACGTTATACGTTATACGTTATACGTTATACGTTATACGTTATACGTTATACGTTATACGCTATACATTATACGTTATACGTTATACGTTATACGTTATACGTTATACGCTATACGTTATACGTTATACGTTATACATTACACGTTATACGTTATACGTTATACCCTATACGTTATACGTTATACGTTATACGTTGTACGTTATACGTTATACGTTATACGTTATACGTTATACGTTATACGTTATACGTTATACGTTATACGTTCTACGTTATACGTTATACGTTATACGTTATACATTACATGTTATACGTTATACGTTATACGTTATACGATATACGTTATACGTTATACGTTATACTTTATAGGTTATACGTTATACGTTATACGTTATACGTTATACGTTATACGTTATACGTTATACGTTATACGTTATACGTTATACGTTATACGTTATACGTTATACGTTATACGTTATAGGTTATACGTTATACGTTATACGTTATACGTTATAAGTTATACGTTATACGTCATAGGTTATACGTTGAACGTTATACGTTATACGTAGTATGTAATGCGTCTTACGTTTTACGTTATTCGTTTTACGTTATACGTGATACGTTATACGTTATACGTTATACGTTATACGTTATAAGTTATACGTTATACGTTATACGTTATACGTTATACGTTATACGTTATACGTTATACGTTATACGTTATACGTTATACGTTATACGTTATACGTTATACGTTATACGTTATACGTTATACGTTGTACGTTATACGTTGTACGTTATACGTTATACGTTATACGTTATACGTTATACGTTAGACGTTATTTGTTATACGTTATACGTTATACGTTATACGTTATACGTTATACGTTATACGTCATACGTTATACGTTATACGTTATACGTTATACGTTATACGTAATACGTTATACGTTATACGTTATACGTTATACGTTATACGTTATACGTTATACGTTATACGTTATACGTTACACGTTATACGTTATACGTTATACGTTATACGTTGTACGTTATACGTTATAAGTTGTACGTTATACGATATACGTTATACGTTATTCGTTATACGTACTTCGTTACACGTTATACTTTATACGTTATACGTTATACGTTATACGTCATAGGTTATACGTTATACGTTATACGTTATACGGTATACGGTATACGTTATACGTTATACGTTATACGTTATACGTTATACGTTATACGTTATACGTTATACGTTATACGTTATACGTTATAGGTTATACGTTATACGTTATACGTTATACGTTATAAGTTATACGTTATACGTCATAGGTTATACGTTGAACGTTATACGTTATACGTAGTATGTAATGCGTCATACGTTTTACGTTATTCGTTATACGTTATACGTTATACGTTATACGTTATACGTTATACGTTATACGTTATACGTTATACGTTATACGTTATACGTTATACGTTATACGTTATACGTTATACGTTATACGTTATACGTTATACGTTATACGTTATACGTTATACGTTATACGTTATACGTTATACGTTATACGTTATACGTTATACGTTATACGTTATACGTTATACGTTATACGTTATACGTTATACGTTATACGTTATACGTTATACGTTATACGTTATACGTTATACGTTATACGTTATAGGTTATACGTTATACGTTATACGTTATACGTTATACGTTACAAGTTATACGTTATACGTCATAGGTTATACGTTGAACGTTATACTTTATACGTAGCATGTAATGCGTCATACGTTTTACGTTATTCGTTATACGTTTTTCGTTACAAGTTATACGTTATACGATATACGTTATACGTCATAGGTTATACGTTATACGTTATACGTTATACGTTATACGTTATACATTATGCGTTATACGTTTTACGTTATTCGTTATACGTTATACGTTATACGATATACGTTATACGTTATACGTTATACGTTATACGTTATACGTTATACGTTATACGTTATACGTTATACGTTATACGTTATACGTTATACGTTATACGTTATACGTTATACGTTATACGTTATACGTTATACGTTATACGCTATACATTATACGTTATACGTTATACGTTATACGTTATACGTTATACGCTATACGTTATACGTTATACGTTATACATTACACGTTATACGTTATACGTTATACGCTATACGTTATACGTTATACGTTATACGTTGTACGTTATACGTTATACGTTATACGTTATACGTTATACGTTATACGTTATACGTTCTACGTTATACGTTATACGTTATACGTTATACATTACATGTTATACGTTATACGTTATACGTTATACGATATACGTTATACGTTATACGTTATACTTTATAGGTTATACGTTATACGTTATACGTTATACGTTATACGTTATACGTTATACGTTATACGTTATACGTTATACGTTATACGTTATACGTTATACGTTATACGTTATAGGTTATACGTTATACGTTATACGTTATACGTTATAAGTTATACGTTATACGTCATAGGTTATACGTTGAACGTTATACGTTATACGTAGTATGTAATGCGTCTTACGTTTTACGTTATTCGTTTTACGTTATACGTGATACGTTATACGTTATACGTTATACGTTATACGTTATAAGTTATACGTTATACGTTATACGTTATACGTTATACGTTATACGTTATACGTTATACGTTATACGTTATACGTTATACGTTATACGTTATACGTTATACGTTATACGTTATACGTTGTACGTTATACGTTGTACGTTATACGTTATACGTTATACGTTATACGTTATACGTTAGACGTTATTTGTTATACGTTATACGTTATACGTTATACGTTATACGTTATACGTTATACGTCATACGTTATACGTTATACGTTATACGTTATACGTTATACGTAATACGTTATACGTTATACGTTATACGTTATACGTTATACGTTATACGTTATACGTTATACGTTATACGTTACACGTTATACGTTATACGTTATACGTTATACGTTGTACGTTATACGTTATAAGTTGTACGTTATACGATATACGTTATACGTTATTCGTTATACGTACTTCGTTACACGTTATACTTTATACGTTATACGTTATACGTTATACGTCATAGGTTATACGTTATACGTTATACGTTATACGGTATACGGTATACGTTACACGTCATACGTTATACGTTATACGTTATACGTTATACGTTATACGTTATACGTTATACGTTATACGTTATACGTTATACGTTATACGTTATACGTTATACGTTATACGTTATACGTTATACGTTATACGTTATACGTTATACGTTATACGTTATACGTTATACGTTATACGTTATACGTTATACGTTATACGTTATACGTTCTACGTTATACGTTATACGTTATACGTTATACGTTATAGGTTATACGTTATACGTTATACGTTATACGTTATAAGTTATACGTTATACGTCATAGGTTATACGTTGAACGTTATACGTTATACGTAGTATGTAATGCGTCATACGTTTTACGTTATTCGTTATACGTTATACGTTATACGTTATACGTTATACGTTATACGTTATACGTTATACGTTATACGTTATACGTTATACGTTATACGTTATACGTTATACGTTATACGTTATACGTTATACGTTATACGTTATACGTTATACGTTATACGTTATACGTTATACGTTATACGTTATACGTTATACGTTATACGTTATACGTTATACGTTATACGTTATACGTTATACGTTATACGTTATACGTTATACGTTATACGTTATACGTTATACGTTATACGTTATACGTTATACGTTATACGTTATACGTTATACGTTATAGGTTATACGTTATACGTTATACGTTATACGTTATACGTTACAAGTTATACGTTATACGTCATAGGTTATACGTTGAACGTTATACTTTATACGTAGCATGTAATGCGTCATACGTTTTACGTTATTCGTTATACGTTTTTCGTTACAAGTTATACGTTATACGATATACGTTATACGTCATAGGTTATACGTTATACGTTATACGTTATACGTTATACGTTATACATTATGCGTTATACGTTTTACGTTGTTCGTTATACGTTATACGTTATACGTTATACGTTATACGTTATACGTTATACGTTATACGTTATACGTTATACGTTATACGTTATACGTTATACGTTATACGTTATACGTTATACGTTCTACGTTATACGTTATACGTTATACGTTATACGTTATAGGTTATACGTTATACGTTATACGTTATACGTTATAAGTTATACGTTATACGTCATAGGTTATACGTTGAACGTTATACGTTATACGTAGTATGTAATGCGTCATACGTTTTACGTTATTCGTTATACGTTATACGTTATACGTTATACGTTATACGTTATACGTTATACGTTATACGTTATACGTTATACGTTATACGTTATACGTTATACGTTATACGTTATACGTTATACGTTATACGTTATACGTTATACGTTATACGTTATACGTTATACGTTATACGTTATACGTTATACGTTATACGTTATACGTTATACGTTATACGTTATACGTTATACGTTATACGTTAT
Source organism: Ptiloglossa arizonensis (assembly GCF_051014685.1). Lineage (NCBI taxonomy): Eukaryota > Metazoa > Arthropoda > Insecta > Hymenoptera > Colletidae > Ptiloglossa > Ptiloglossa arizonensis. The sequence continues at coordinate 1,586,999 of NW_027478440.1, read as the reverse complement.
ACGTTATACGTTATACGTTATACGTTATACGTTATACGTTATACGTTATACGTTATACGTTATACGTTATACGTTATACGTTATACGTTATACGTTATAGGTTATACGTTATACGTTATACGTTATACGTTATACGTTACAAGTTATACGTTATACGTCATAGGTTATACGTTGAACGTTATACTTTATACGTAGCATGTAATGCGTCATACGTTTTACGTTATTCGTTATACGTTTTTCGTTACAAGTTATACGTTATACGATATACGTTATACGTCATAGGTTATACGTTATACGTTATACGTTATACGTTATACGTTATACATTATGCGTTATACGTTTTACGTTGTTCGTTATACGTTATACGTTATACGATATACGTTATACGTTATACGTTATACGTTATACGTTATACGTTATACGTTATACGTTATACGTTATACGTTATACGTTATACGTTATACGTTATACGTTATACGTTATACGTTATACGTTATACGTTATACGTTATACGTTATACGTTATACGTTATACGTTATACGTTATACGTTATACGTTATACGTTATACGTTATACGTTATACGTTATACGTTATACGTTATACGTTATACGTTATACGTTATACGTTATACGTTATACGTTATACGTTATACGTTATACGTTATACGTTATACGTTATACGTTATACGTTATACGTTATACGTTATACTTTATAGGTTATACGTTATACGTTATACGTTATACGTTATACGTTATACGTTATACGTTATACGTTATACGTTATACGTTATACGTTATACGTTATACGTTATACGTTATACGTTATACGTTATACGTTATACGGTATACGTTATACGTTGTACGTTATACGTTACACGTTATACGTTATACGTCATAGGTTATACGTTATACGTTATACGTTATGCGTTATACGTTATACGTTATACGTTATACGTTATACGTTGTACGTTATACGTTATACGTTATACGTTACAAGTTATACGTTATACGTTATACGTTATACGTCATAGGTTATACGTTATACGTTATACGTTATACGTTATACGTTATACGTTATACGTTATACGTTATACGATATACGTTATACGTTATACGTTATACGTTATACGTTATACGTTATACGTTATACGTTATACGTTATACGTTATACGTTATACGTTATACGTTATACGTTATACGTTATACGTTATACGTTATACGTTATACGTTATACGTTATACGTTATACGTTATACGTTATACGTTATACGTTATACGTTATACGTTATACGTTATACGTTATACGTAATACTTTATACGTTATACGTTATACGTTATACGTTATACGTTATACGTTATACGTTATACGTTATACGTTATAGGTTATACGTTATACGTTATACGTTATATGTTACAAGTTATACGTTATACGTCATACGTTATACGTTATACGTTATACGTTATACGTTATACGTTGTACGTTATACGTTATACGTTATACGTTATACGTTATACGTTATACGTTATACGTTATACGTTATACGTTATACGTTATACGTTATACATTATACGTTATACGTTATACGTTATACGTTATACGTTATACGTTATACGTTATACGTTATACGTTATACGTTATACGTTATACGTTGTACGTTATACGTTATAAGTTGTACGTTATACGATATACGTTATACGTTATACGGTATACGTTATACGTTGTACGTTCCGTGTTATACGTTATACGTTATACGTTATACGTTATACGTTATACGTTATACGTTACACGTTATACGTCATAGGTTATACGTTATACGTTGTACGTTATACGTTATACGTTATACGTTATACGTTATACGTTATACGTTATACGTTATGCGTTATACGTTATACGTTATACGTTATACGTTATACGTTATACGTTATACGTTATACGTTATACGTTATGCGTTATACGTTATACGTTATTAGTTATACGTTATACGGTATACGTTATACGTTATAGGTTATACGTTATACGTTATACGTTATACGTTACAAGTTATACGTTATACGTCATACGTTATACGTTGTACGTTCCGTGTTATACGTTATACGTTATACGTTATACGTTATACGTTATACGTTATACGTTATACGTTATACGTTATACGTTATACGTTATGCGTTATACGTTATACGTTATTAGTTATACGTTATACGGTATACGTTATACATTATAGGTTGTACGTTATACGATATACGTTATACGTTATACGGTATACGTTATACGTTGTACGTTCCGTGTTATACGTTATACGTTATACGTTATACGTTATACGTTATACGTTATACGTTATACGTTATACGTTATACGTTATGCGTTATACGTTATACGTTATTAGTTATACGTTATACGGTATACGTTATACGTTATAGGTTATACGTTATACGTTATACGTTATACGTTACAAGTTATACGTTATACGTCATACGTTATACGTTATACGTTATACGTTATACGTTATACGTTATACGTTATACGTTATACGTTATACGTTATACGTTATACGTTATACGTTATACGTTATACGTTATACGTTATACGTTATACGTTATACGTTATACGTTATACGTTATTCGTTATACGTTATACGTTATACGTTATACGTTATACGTTATACGTTATACGTTATACGTTATACGTTATACTTTATACGTTATACGTTATACGTTATACATTATACGTTATACGTTATACGTTATACGCTATACGTTATAGGTTATACGTTATACGTTATACGTTATACGTTATACGTTATACGTTATACATTATACGTTATACGTTATACGTTATACGTTATACGTTATACGTTATACGTTATACGTTATACGTTATACGTTATACGTTATACGTTATACGTTATACGTTATACGTAATACTTTATACGTTATACGTTATACGTTATACGTTATACGTTATACGTTATACGTTATACGTTATACGTTATAGGTTATACGTTATACGTTATACGTTATATGTTACAAGTTATACGTTATACGTCATACGTTATACGTTATACGTTATACGTTATACGTTATACGTTGTACGTTATACGTTATACGTTATACGTTGTACGTTATACGTTATAAGTTGTACGTTATACGATATACGTTATACATTATACGGTATACGTTATACGTTGTACGTTCCGTGTTATACGTTATACGTTATACGTTATACGTTATACGTTATACGTTATACGTTATACGTTATACGTTATACGTTATACGTTATACGTTATACGTCATAGGTTATACGTTATACGTTATACGTTATGCGTTATACGTTATGCGTTATACGTTATACGTTATACGTTATACGTTATACGTTATACGTTATACGTTATGCGTTATACGTTATACGTTATTAGTTATACGTTATACGGTATACGTTATACGTTGTACGTTACATGTTATACATTATACGTTATACGTTATACGATATATGTTATACGTTATACGTTATACGTTATGCGTTACACGTTATACGTTATACGCTATACGTTACATGTTATACGTTATACATTATACGTTATACGTTATACGTTATACGTTATACGTTATACGTTATACGTTATACGTTATACGTTATACGTCATAGGTTATACGTTATATGTTATACGTTATACGTTATACGTTATAGGTCATACGTTATACGTTATACGTTATACGTTATACGTTATACCTTATACGTTATACGTTATACGTTAAACGTTATACGTTATACGTTATACGTTATAGGTTATACGTTATACGTTATACGTTATACGTTATACGTTATACGTTATACGTTATACTTTATACGTTATACGTTATACGTTATACGTTATACGTTATACGTTATACGTTATACGTTATACGTTATACGTTATACTTTATACGTTATACGTTGTAGGTTATACGTTATACGTCATAGGTTATACGTTATACGTTATACGTTATACGTTATACGTTATACGTTATACGTTATACGATATACGTTATACGTTATACGTAATACGTTATACGTTATACGTTATACTTTATACGTTATACGTTATACGTTATACGTTATACGTTATACGTTATACGTTATACGTTATACGTTATACGTTATACGTTATACGTTATACGTTATACGTTATACGTTATACGTTATACGTTATACGTTATACGTTATACGTTGTACGTTATACGTTATACGTTATACGTTACAAGTTATACGTTATACGTTATACGTTATACGTCATAGGTTATACGTTATACGTTATACGTTATACGTTATACGTTATACGATATACGTTATACGTTATATGTTATACGTTATACGTTATACGTTATACGCTATACGTTACATGTTATACGTTATACATTATACGTTATACGTTATACGTTATACGTTATACGTTATACGTTATACGTTATACGTTATACGTCATAGGTTATACGTTATACGTTATACGTTATACGTTATACGTTATACGTTATACGTTATACGCTATACGTTATACGTTATACTTTATACGTTATACGTTATACGTTATACGTTATACGTTATGCGTTATACGTTATGCGTTATACGTTATACGTTATACGTTATACGTTATACGATATACGTTATACGTTATGCGTTATACGTTATACGTTATTTGTTATACATTATACGGTATACGTTATACGTTGTACTTTACATTTTATACATTATACGTTATACGTTATACGATATACGTTATACGTTATACGTTATACGTTATACGTTATACGTTATACGTTATACGTTATACGTTATACTTTATACGTTATACGTTATACGTTATACGTTATACGTTATGCGTTATACGTTATGCGTTATACGTTATACGTTATACGTTATACGTTATACGTTATACGTTATACGTTATACGTTATACGTTATGCGTTATACGTTATACGTTATTTGTTATACGTTATACGTTATACGTTATACGTTATACGTTATACGTTATACGTTATACGTTATACGTTATACGTTATACGTTATACGTTATACGTTATACGTTATACGTTATACGTTATACGTTATACGTCATAGGTTATACGTTATACGTTATACGTTATACGTTATACGTTATACGTTATACGTTAACGTTATACTTTATACGTTATACGTTATACGTTATACGTCATAGGTTATACGTTATATGTTATACGTTATACGTTATACGTTATACGTTATACGTCATACGTTATACGTTATACGTTATTGGTTATACGTTATACGTTATACGTTATACGTTATACGTTATACGTTATACGTTATACGTTATACGTTATACGTTATACGTTATACGTTATACGTTATACGTTATACGTTATACGTTATACGTTATACGTTATACGTCATAGGTTATACGTTATACGTTATACGTTATGCGTTATACGTTATGCGTTATACGTTATACGTTATACGTTATACGTTATACGTTATACGTTATGCGTTATACGTTATACGTTATTAGTTATACGTTATACGGTATACGTTATACGTTGTACGTTACATGTTATACATTATACGTTATACGTTATACGATATACGTTATACGTTATACGTTATACGTTATACGTTATACGTTATTGGTTATACGTTATACGTTATACGTTATACGTTATACGTTATACGTTATACGTTATACGTTATACGTTATACGTTATACGTTATACGTTATACGTTATACGTTATACGTTATTCGTTATACGTTATACGTTATACGTTATACGTTATACGTTATACGTTATACGTTATACGTTATACTTTATACGTTATACGTTATACGTTATACATTATACGTTATACGTTATACGTTATACGTTATACGCTATACGTTATAGGTTATACGTTATACGTTATACGTTATATGTTACAAGTTATACGTTATACGTCATACGTTATACGTTATACGTTATACGTTATACGTTATACGTTGTACGTTATACGTTATACGTTATACGTTATACGTTATACGTTATACGTTATACGTTATACGTTATACGTTATACGTTATACATTATACGTTATACGTTATACGTTATACGTTATACGTTATACGTTATACGTAATACGTTATACGTTGTACGTTATACGTTATAAGTTGTACGTTATACGATATACGTTATACGTTATACGGTATACGTTATACGTTGTACGTTCCATGTTATACGTTATACGTTATACGTTATACGTTATACGTTACACGTTATACGTCATAGGTTATACGTTATACGTTATACGTTATACCTTATACGTTATACGTTATACGTTATACGTTATACGTTATACGTTATACGTTATACGTTATACGTTATACGTCATAGGTTATACGTTATACGTTATACGTTATGCGTTATACGTTATGCGTTATACGTTATACGTTATACGTTATACGTTATACGTTATACGTTATACGTTATGCGTTATACGTTATACGTTATTAGTTATACGTTATACGGTATACGTTATACGTTGTACGTTACATGTTATACATTATACGTTATACGTTATACGATATATGTTATACGTTATACGTTATACGTTATGCGTTACACGTTATACGTTATACGCTATACGTTACATGTTATACGTTATACATTATACGTTATACGTTATACGTTATACGTTATACGTTATACGTTATACGCTATACGTTATACGTTATACGTCATAGGTTATACGTTATATGTTATACGTTATACGTTATACGTTATAGGTCATACGTTATACGTTATACGTTATACGTTATACGTTATACCTTATACGTTATACGTTATACGTTAAACGTTATACGTTATACGTTATACGTTATAGGTTATACGTTATACGTTATACGTTATACGTTATACGTTATACGTTATACGTTATACTTTATACGTTATACGTTATACGTTATACGTTATACGTTATACGTTATACGTTATACGTTATACGTTATACGTTATACCTTATACGTTATACGTTGTACGTTATACGTTATACGTCATAGGTTATACGTTATACGTTATACGTTATACGTTATACGTTATACGTTATACGTTATACGATATACGTTATACGTTATACGTAATACGTTATACGTTATACGTTATACTTTATACGTTATACGTTATACGTTATACGTTATACGTTATACGTTATACGTTATACGTTATACGTTATACGTTATACGTTATACGTTATACGTTATACGTTATACGTTATACGTTATACGTTATACGTTATACGTTGTACGTTATACGTTATACGTTATACGTTACAAGTTATACGTTATACGTTATACGTTATACGTCATAGGTTATACGTTATACGTTATACGTTATACGTTATACGTTATACGATATACGTTATACGTTATATGTTATACGTTATACGTTATACGTTATACGCTATACGTTACATGTTATACGTTATACATTATACGTTATACGTTATACGTTATACGTTATACGTTATACGTTATACGTTATACGTTATACGTCATAGGTTATACGTTATACGTTATACGTTATACGTTATACGTTATACGTTATACGTTATACGCTATACGTTATACGTTATACTTTATACGTTATACGTTATACGTTATACGTTATACGTTATGCGTTATACGTTATGCGTTATACGTTATACGTTATACGTTATACGTTATACGATATACGTTATACGTTATGCGTTATACGTTATACGTTATTTGTTATACATTATACGGTATACGTTATACGTTGTACTTTACATTTTATACATTATACGTTATACGTTATACGATATACGTTATACGTTATACGTTATACGTTATACGTTATACGTTATACGTTATACGTTATACGTTATACTTTATACGTTATACGTTATACGTTATACGTTATACGTTATGCGTTATACGTTATGCGTTATACGTTATACGTTATACGTTATACGTTATACGTTATACGTTATACGTTATACGTTATACGTTATGCGTTATACGTTATGCGTTATTTGTTATACGTTATACGTTATACGTTATACGTTATACGTTATACGTTATACGTTATACGTTATACGTTATACGTTATACGTTATACGTTATACGTTATACGTTATACGTTATACGTTATACGTTATACGTCATAGGTTATACGTTATACGTTATACGTTATACGTTATACGTTATACGTTATACGTTAACGTTATACTTTATACGTTATACGTTATACGTTATACGTCATAGGTTATACGTTATATGTTATACGTTATACGTTATACGTTATACGTTATACGTCATACGTTATACGTTATACGTTATTGGTTATACGTTATACGTTATACGTTATACGTTATACGTTATACGTTATACGTTATACGTTATACGTTATACGTTATACGTTATACGTTATACGTTATACGTTATACGTTATACGTTATACGTTATACGTTATACGTCATAGGTTATACGTTATACGTTATACGTTATACGTTATACGTTATACGTTATACGTTATACGCTATACGTTATACGTTATACTTTATACGTTATACGTTATACGTTATACGTTATACGTTATGCGTTATACGTTATGCGTTATACGTCATAGGTTATACGTTATACGTTATACGTTATACGTTATACGTTATACGTTATACGTTATACGTTATACGTTATACGTTATACGTTATACGTCATAGGTTATACGTTATACGTTATACGTTATACGTTATACGTTATACGTTATACGTTATACGTTATACGTTATACGTTATACGTTGTACGTTATACGTTATACGTTATACGTTACAAGTTATACGTTATACGTTATACGTTATACGTCATAGGTTATACGTTATACGTTATACGTTATACGTTATACGTTATACGATATACGTTATACGTTATATGTTATACGTTATACGTTATACGTTATACGCTATACGTTACATGTTATACGTTATACATTATACGTTATACGTTATACGTTATACGTTATACGTTATACGTTATACGTTATACGTTATACGTCATAGGTTATACGTTATACGTTATACGTTATACGTTATACGTTATACGTTATACGTTATACGCTATACGTTATACGTTATACTTTATACGTTATACGTTATACGTTATACGTTATACGTTATGCGTTATACGTTATGCGTTATACGTTATACGTTATACGTTATACGTTATACGATATACGTTATACGTTATGCGTTATACGTTATACGTTATTTGTTATACATTATACGGTATACGTTATACGTTGTACTTTACATTTTATACATTATACGTTATACGTTATACGATATACGTTATACGTTATACGTTATACGTTATACGTTATACGTTATACGTTATACGTTATACGTTATACTTTATACGTTATACGTTATACGTTATACGTTATACGTTATGCGTTATACGTTATGCGTTATACGTTATACGTTATACGTTATACGTTATACGTTATACGTTATACGTTATACGTTATACGTTATGCGTTATACGTTATGCGTTATTTGTTATACGTTATACGTTATACGTTATACGTTATACGTTATACGTTATACGTTATACGTTATACGTTATACGTTATACGTTATACGTTATACGTTATACGTTATACGTTATACGTTATACGTTATACGTCATAGGTTATACGTTATACGTTATACGTTATACGTTATACGTTATACGTTATACGTTAACGTTATACTTTATACGTTATACGTTATACGTTATACGTCATAGGTTATACGTTATATGTTATACGTTATACGTTATACGTTATACGTTATACGTCATACGTTATACGTTATACGTTATTGGTTATACGTTATACGTTATACGTTATACGTTATACGTTATACGTTATACGTTATACGTTATACGTTATACGTTATACGTTATACGTTATACGTTATACGTTATACGTTATACGTTATACGTTATACGTTATACGTCATAGGTTATACGTTATACGTTATACGTTATGCGTTATACGTTATGCGTTATACGTTATACGTTATACGTTATACGTTATACGTTATACGTTATGCGTTATACGTTATACGTTATTAGTTATACGTTATACGGTATACGTTATACGTTGTACGTTACATGTTATACATTATACGTTATACGTTATACGATATACGTTATACGTTATACGTTATACGTTATACGTTATACGTTATTGGTTATACGTTATACGTTATACGTTATACGTTATACGTTATACGTTATACGTTATACGTTATACGTTATACGTTATACGTTATACGTTATACGTTATACGTTATACGTTATTCGTTATACGTTATACGTTATACGTTATACGTTATACGTTATACGTTATACGTTATACGTTATACTTTATACGTTATACGTTATACGTTATACATTATACGTTATACGTTATACGTTATACGTTATACGCTATACGTTATAGGTTATACGTTATACGTTATACGTTATATGTTACAAGTTATACGTTATACGTCATACGTTATACGTTATACGTTATACGTTATACGTTATACGTTGTACGTTATACGTTATACGTTATACGTTATACGTTATACGTTATACGTTATACGTTATACGTTATACGTTATACGTTATACATTATACGTTATACGTTATACGTTATACGTTATACGTTATACGTTATACGTAATACGTTATACGTTGTACGTTATACGTTATAAGTTGTACGTTATACGATATACGTTATACGTTATACGGTATACGTTATACGTTGTACGTTCCATGTTATACGTTATACGTTATACGTTATACGTTATACGTTACACGTTATACGTCATAGGTTATACGTTATACGTTATACGTTATACCTTATACGTTATACGTTATACGTTATACGTTATACGTTATACGTTATACGTTATACGTTATACGTTATACGTCATAGGTTATACGTTATACGTTATACGTTATGCGTTATACGTTATGCGTTATACGTTATACGTTATACGTTATACGTTATACGTTATACGTTATACGTTATGCGTTATACGTTATACGTTATTAGTTATACGTTATACGGTATACGTTATACGTTGTACGTTACATGTTATACATTATACGTTATACGTTATACGATATATGTTATACGTTATACGTTATACGTTATGCGTTACACGTTATAAGTTATACGCTATACGTTACATGTTATACGTTATACATTATACGTTATACGTTATACGTTATACGTTATACGTTATACGTTATACGTTATACGTTATACGTTATACGTCATAGGTTATACGTTATATGTTATACGTTATACGTTATACGTTATAGGTCATACGTTATACGTTATACGTTATACGTTATACGTTATACCTTATACGTTATACGTTATACGTTAAACGTTATACGTTATACGTTATACGTTATAGGTTATACGTTATACGTTATACGTTATACGTTATACGTTATACGTTATGCGTTATACTTTATACGTTATACGTTATACGTTATACGTTATACGTTATACGTTATACGTTATACCTTATACGTTATACGTTATACGTTATACGTTATACGTTATACGTTATACGTTATACGCTATACGTTATAGGTTATACGTTATACGTTATACGTTATATGTTACAAGTTATACGTTATACGTCATACGTTATACGTTATACGTTATACGTTATACGTTATACGTTGTACGTTATACGTTATACGTTATACGTTATACGTTATACGTTATACGTTATACGTTATACGTTATACGTTATACGTTATACATTATACGTTATACGTTATACGTTATACGTTATACGTTATACGTTATACGTAATACGTTATACGTTGTACGTTATACGTTATAAGTTGTACGTTATACGATATACGTTATACGTTATACGGTATACGTTATACGTTGTACGTTCCATGTTATACGTTATACGTTATACGTTATACGTTATACGTTATACGTTATACGTTACACGTTATACGTCATAGGTTATACGTTATACGTTATACGTTATACGTTATACGTTATACGTTATACGTTATACGTTATACGTTATACGTTATACGTTATACGTTATACGTTATACGTCATAGGTTATACGTTATACGTTATACGTTATGCGTTATACGTTATGCGTTATACGTTATACGTTATACGTTATACGTTATACGTTATACGTTATACGTTATACGTTATGCGTTATACGTTATACGTTATTAGTTATACGTTATACGGTATACGTTATACGTTGTACGTTACATGTTATACATTATACGTTATACGTTATACGATATATGTTATACGTTATACGTTATACGTTATGCGTTACACGTTATACGTTATACGCTATACGTTACATGTTATACGTTATACATTATACGTTATACGTTATACGTTATACGTTATACGTTTTACGTTATACGTTATACGTTATACGTTATACGTCATAGGTTATACGTTATATGTTATACGTTATACGTTATACGTTATAGGTCATACGTTATACGTTATACGTTATACGTTATACGTTATACCTTATACGTTATACGTTATACGTTAAACGTTATACGTTATACGTTATACGTTATAGGTTATACGTTATACGTTATACGTTATACGTTATACGTTATACGTTATACGTTATACGTTATACTTTATACGTTATACGTTATACGTTATACGTTATACGTTATACGTTATACGTTATACGTTATACGTTATACGTTATACGTTATACGTTGTACGTTATACGTTATACGTTATACGTTACAAGTTATACGTTGTACGTTATACGTTATACGTCATAGGTTATACGTTATACGTTATACGTTATACGTTATACGTTATACGTTATACGTTATACGATATACGTTATACGTTATACGTAATACGTTATACGTTATACGTTATACTTTATACGTTATACGTTATACGTTATACGTTATACGTTATACGTTATACGTTATACGTTATACGTTATACGTTATACGTTATACGTTATACGTTATACGTTATACGTTATACGTTATACGTTGTACGTTATACGTTATACGTTATACGTTACAAGTTATACGTTATACGTTATACGTTATACGTCATAGGTTATACGTTATACGTTATACGTTATACGTTATACGATATACGTTATACGTTATACGTTATACGTTATACGTAATACGTTATACGCTATACGTTACATGTTATACGTTATACATTATACGTTATACGTTATACGTTATACGTTATACGTTATACGTTATACGTTATACGTTATACGTCATAGGTTATACGTTATACGTTATACGTTATACGTTATACGTTATACGTTATACGTTATACGCTATACGTTATACGTTATACTTTATACGTTATACGTTATACGTTATACGTTATACGTTATGCGTTATACGTTATGCGTTATACGTTATACGTTATACGTTATACGTTATACGATATACGTTATACGTTATGCGTTATACGTTATACGTTATTTGTTATACGCTATACGGTATACGTTATACGTTGTACTTTACATTTTATACATTATACGTTATACGTTATACGATATACGTTATACGTTATACGTTATACGTTATACGTTATACGTTATACGTTATACGTTATACTTTATACGTTATACGTTATACGTTATACGTTATACGTTATGCGTTATACGTTATGCGTTATACGTTATACGTTATACGTTATACGTTATACGTTATACGTTATACGTTATACGTTATACGTTATACGTTATGCGTTATACGTTATACGTTATTTGTTATACGTTATACGTTATACGTTATACGTTATACGTTATACGTTATACGTTATACGTTATACGTTATACGTTATACGTTATACGTTATACGTTATACGTTATACGTTATACGTTATACGTTATACGTTATACGTTATACGTTATACGTTATACGCTATACGTTACATGCTATACGTTATACGTTATACGTTATACGTTATACGTTATACGTTATACGTTATATGTTATACGTTATACGTTATACGTTATACGTTATACGTCATACGTTATACGTTATACGTTATTGGTTATACGTTATACGTTATACGTTATACGTTATACGTTATACGTTATACGTTATACGTTATACGTTATACGTTATACGTTATACGTTATACGTTATACGTTATACGTTATACGTTATACGTTATACGTTATACGTTATACGTTATACGTTATACGTTATACGTTATACGTTATACGTTATACGTTATACGTTATACGTTATACGTTATACGCTATACCTTATACGTTATACGTTATACGTTATACGTTATACGTTATACGTTATACGATATACGTTATACGTTATACGTTGTACGTTATACGTTATAAGTTGTACGTTATACGATATACGTTATACATTATTCTTTATACGTTCTTCGTAACACGTTATACGTTATACGTTATACGTTATACGTTATACGTTATACGTTATACGTTATACGTTATACGTTATACGTTATACGTTATACGTTATACGTTATACGTTATACGTTATACGTTATACGTTATACGTTATACGTTATACGTTATACGTTATACGTTATACGTTATACGTTATACGTTATACGTTATACGTTATACGTTATACGTTATACGTTATACGTTATACGTTATACGTTATACGTTATACGTTATACGTTATACGTTATACGTTATACGTTATACGTTATACGTTATACGTTATACGTTATACGTTATACGTTATACGTTATACGTTATACGTTATACGTTGTACGTTATACGTTATAAGTTGTACGTTATACGATATACGTTATACGTTATTCTTTATACGTTCTTCGTTACACGTTATACGTTATACGTTATACGTTTTACGTTATTCGTTATACGTTATACGTTATACGATATACGTTACACGTTATACGTTATACGTTATACGTTATACGTTATACGTTATACGTTATACTTTATACGTTATAGGTGTTACGTTATACGTTATACGTTATACGTTATTCGTAATACGTTATACGTGATACGTTATACGTTGTACGTTATACGTTATACGTTATACGTTATACGTTATAAGCTATACATTATACGTTATACGTTATACATTACATGTTATACGTTATACGTTATGCGTTATACGTTGTACGATATTCGTTATACGTCATACGTTATTAGTTATACGTTATACGGTATTCGTTATACGTTGTACGTTATACGTTATACGTTATACGTTATACGTTATACGTTATACGTTATACGTTATACGTTATACGTTATACATTATGCGTTATACGTTTTACGTTATTCGTTATACGTTATACGTTATACGATATACGTTATACGTTATACGTTATACGTTATACGTTATACGTTATACGTTATACGTTATACGTTATACGTTATACGTTATACGTTATACGTTATACGTTATACGTTATACGTTATACGTTATACGTTATACGCTATACGTTATACGTTATACGTTATACGTTATACGTTATACGTTATACGTTATACGTTATACGTTATACGTTATACGTTATACGTTGTACGTTATACGTTATAAGTTGTACGTTATACGTTATACGATATACGTTGTACGTTATTCTTTATACGTTCTTCGTTACACGTTATACGTTATACGTTATACGTTTTACGTTATTCGTTATACGTTATACGTTATACGATATACGTTACACGTTATACGTTATACGTTATACGTTATACGTTATACGTTATACTTTATACGTTATAGGTGTTACGTTATACGTTATACGTTATACGTTATTCGTAATACGTTATACGTGATACGTTATACGTTGTACGTTATACGTTATACGTTATACGTTATACGTTATACGCTATACATTATACGTTATACGTTATACATTACATGTTATACGTTATACGTTATGCGTTATACGTTGTACGATATTCGTTATACGTCATACGTTATTAGTTATACGTTATACGGTATTCGTTATACGTTGTACGTTATACGTTATACGTTATACGTTATACGTTATATGTTATACGTTATACGTTATACGTTATACGTTATACATTATGCGTTATACGTTTTACGTTATTCGTTATACGTTATACGTTATACGATATACGTTATACGTTATACGTTATACGTTATACGTTATACGTTATACGTTATACGTTATACGTTATACGTTATACGTTATACGTTATACGTTATACGTTATACGTTATACGTTATACGTTATACGTTATACGTTATACGTTATACGTTATACGCTATACATTATACGTTATACGTTATACATTACATGTTATACGTTATACGTTATGCGTTATACGTTGTACGATATTCGTTATACGTCATACGTTATTAGTTATACGTTATACGGTATACGTTATACGTTGTACGTTATACGTTATACGTTATACGTTATACGTTATATGTTATACGTTATACGCTGTACGTTATACGTGATAAGTTGTACGTTATACGATATACGTTATACGTTATTCTTTATACGTTCTTCGTTACACGTTATACGTTATACGTTATACGTTATACGTTTTACGTTATTCGTTATACGTTATACGTTATACGATATACGTTATACGTTATACGTTATACGTTATACGTTATACGTTATACTTTATACGTTATAGGTGTTACGTTATACGTTATACGTTATACGTTATTCGTAATACGTTATACGTGATACGTTATACGTTGTACGTTATACGTTATACGTTATACGTTATACGCTATACACTATACGTTATACGTTATACATTACATGTTATACGTTATACGTTATGCGTTATACGTTGTACGATATTCGTTATACGTCATACGTTATTAGTTATACGTTATACGGTATACGTTATACGTTTTACGTTATACGTTATACGTTATACGTTATACGTTATACGTTATACGTTATACGTTATACGTTATACGTTATACGTTATACGTTATACGTTATACGTTATACGTTATACGTTATACGTTATACGTTATACGTTATACGTTATACGTTATACGTTATACGTTATACGTTATACGTTATACGTTATACGTTATACGTTATACGTTATACGTTATACGTTATACGTTATACGTTATACGTTATACGTTATACGTTATACGTTATACGTTATACGTTATACGTTATACGTTATACGTTATACGTTATACGTCACAGGTTATACGTTATATGTTATACGTTATACGTTATATGTTATACGTCATACGTTATACGTTATACGTTATACGTTATACGTTATACGTTATACGTTATACGTTATGCGTTATACGTTAAACGTTATACGTTATACGTTATACGTTATACGTTATACGTTATACGTTATACGTTATACGTTATACGTTATACGTTATACGTTATACGTTATACGTTATACGTTATACGTTATACGTTATACGTTATACGTTATACTTTATACGTTATACGTTATACGTTATACGTTATACGTTATACGTTATACGTTATACGTTATACGTTATACGTTATACGTTATACGTTATACGTTATACGTTATACGTTATACGTTGTACGTTATACGTTATACGTTGTACGTTATACGTTATACGTTATACGTTACAAGTTATACGTTATACGTTATACGTTATACGTCATAGGTTATACGTTATACGTTATACGTCATACGTTATACGTTATACGTTATACGTTATACGATATACGTTATACGTTATACGTTATACGTTATACGTTATACGTTATACGTTATACGTTATACGTCATACGTTATACGTTATACGTTATACGTTATACGTTATACGTTATACGTTATACGTTATACGTTATACCTTATACGTTATACGTTATACGTTATACGTTATACTTTATACGTTATACGTTATACGTTATACGTTATACGTCATAGGTTATACGTTATACGTTATACGTTATACGTTGTACGTTATACGTTATAAGTTGCACGTTATACGATATACGTTATACGTTATTCTTTATACGTTCTTCGTTACACGTTATACGTTATACGTTATACGTTTTACGTTATTCGTTATACGTTATACGTTATACGATATACGTTACACGTTATACGTTATACGTTATACGTTATACGTTATACGTTATACGTTATACTTTATACGTTATAGGTGTTACGTTATACGTTATACGTTATACGTTATTCGTAATACGTTATACGTGATACGTTATACGTTGTACGTTATACGTTATACGTTATACGTTATACGTTATACGCTATACATTATACGTTATACGTTATACATTACATGTTATACGTTATACGTTATGCGTTATACGTTGTACGATATTCGTTATACGTCATACGTTATTAGTTATACGTTATACGGTATTCGTTATACGTTGTACGTTATACGTTATACGTTATACGTAATACGTTATACGTTATACGTTATACGTCATACGTTATACGTTATACGTTATACGTTATACATTATGCGTTATACGTTTTACGTTATTCGTTATACGTTATACGTTATACGATATACTTTATACGTTATACGTTATACGTTATACGTTATACGTTATACGTTATACGTTATACGTTATACGTTATACGTTATACGTTATACGTTATACGTTATACGTTATACGTTATACGTTATACGTTATACGTTATACGTTATACGCTATACATTATACGTTATACGTTATACATTACATGTTATACGTTATACGTTATGCGTTATACGTTGTACGATATTCGTTATACGTCATACGTTATTAGTTATACGTTATACGGTATACGTTATACGTTGTACGTTATACGTTATACGTTATACGTTATACGTTATACGTTATACGTTATACGATATACGTTGTACGTTATACGTTATAAGTTGTACGTTATACGATATACGTTATACGTTATTCTTTATACGTTCTTCGTTACACGTTATACGTTATACGTTATACGTTATACGTTTTACGCTATTCGTTATACGTTATACGTTATACGATATACGTTACATGTTATACGTTATACGTTATACGTTATACGTTATACTTTATACGTTATAGGTGTTACGTTATACGTTATACGTTATACGTTATTCGTAATACGTTATACGTGATACGTTATACGTTGTACGTTATACGTTATACGTTATACGTTATACGTTATACGCTATACATTATACGTTATACGTAATACATTACATGTTATACGTTGTACGTTATACGTTATAAGTTGTACGTTATACGATATACGTTATACGTTATTCTTTATACGTTCTTCGTTACACGTTATACGTTATACGTTATACGTTATACGTTTTACGTTATTCGTTATACGTTATACGTTATACGATATACGTTACACGTTATACGTTATACGTTATACGTTATACGTTATACTTTATACGTTATAGGTGTTACGTTATACGTTATACGTTATACGTTATTCGTAATACGTTATACGTGATACGTTATACGTTGTACGTTATACGTTATACGTTATACGTTATACGCTATACACTATACGTTATACGTTATACATTACATGTTATACGTTATACGTTATGCGTTATACGTTGTACGATATTCGTTATACGTCATACGTTATTAGTTATACGTTATACGGTATACGTTATACGTTATACGTTGTACGTTATACGTTATACGTTATACGTTATACGTTATACGTTATACGTTATACGTTATACGTTATACGTTATACGTTATACGTTATACGTTATACGTTATACGTTATACGTTATACGTTATACGTTATACGTTATACGTTATACGTTATACGTTGTACGTTATACGTTGTACGTTATACGTTATACGTTATACGTTACAAGTTATACGTTATACGTTATACGTTATACGTTATACGTCATACGTTATACGTTATACGTTATACGTTATACGTTATACGTTATACGTTATACGTTATACGTTAAACGTTATACGTTATACGTTATACGTTATACGTTATACGTTATACGTTATACGTTATACGTTATACGTTATACGTTATACGTTATACGTTATACGTTATACGTTATACGTTATACGTTATACGTTATACGTTATACGTTATACGTTATACTTTATACGTTATACGTTATACGTTATACGTTATACGTTATACGTTATACGTTATACGTTATACGTTATACGTTATACGTTATACGTTATACGTTATACGTTATACGTCATACGTTATACGTTATACGTTATACGTTATACGTTATACGTTATACGTTATCCGTTATACGTTATACGTTAAACGTTATACGTTATACGTTATACGTTATACGTTATACGTTATACGTTATACGTTATACGTTATACGTTACACGTTATACGTTATACGTTATACGTTATACGTTATAGGTTATACGTTATACGTTATACGTTATACGTTACAAGTTATACGTTATACGTCATACGTTATACGTTATACGTCACAGGTTATACGTTATATGTTATACGTTATACGTTATACGTCACAGGTTATACGTTATATGTTATACGTTATACGTCATACGTTATACGTTATACGTTATACGTTATACGTTATACGTTATACGTTATCCGTTATACGTTATACGTTAAACGTTATACGTTATACGTTATACGTTATACGTTATACGTTATACGTTATACGTTATACGTTATACGTTACACGTTATACGTTATACGTTATACGTTATACGTTATACGTTCTACGTTATACGTTATACGTTATTCGTAATACGTTATACGTGATACGTTATACGTTGTACGTTATACGTTATACGTTATACGTTATACGCTATACATTATACGTTATACGTTATACATTACATGTTATACGTTGTACGTTATACGTTATAAGTTGTACGTTATACGATATACGTTATACGTTATTCTTTATACGTTCTTCGTTACACGTTATACGTTATACGTTATACTTTATACGTTTTACGTTATTCGTTATACGTTATACGTTATACGATATACGTTACACGTTATACGATATACGTTATACGTTATTCGTTATACTTTATACGTTATAGGTGTTACGTTATACGTTATACGTTATTCGTAATACGTTATACGTGATACGTTATACGTTGTACGTTATACGTTATACGTTATACGTTATACGCTATACACTATACGTTATACGTTATACATTACATGTTATACGTTATACGTTATGCGTTATACGTTGTACGATATTCGTTATACGTCATACGTTATTAGTTATACGTTATACGGTATACGTTATACGTTGTACGTTATACGTTATACGTTATACGTTATACGTTATACGTTATACGTTATACGTTATACGTTATACGTTATACGTTATACGTTATACGTTATACGTTATACGTTATACGTTATACGTTATACGTTATACGTTATACGTTATACGTTATACGCTATACGTTATACGTTATACGTTATACGTTATACGTTACACGTTATACGTTATACGTTATACGTTATACGTTATACGTTATACGTTATACGTTATACATTATGCGTTATACGTTTTACGTTATTCGTTATACGTTATACGTTATACGATATACGTTATACGTTATACGTTATACGTTATACGTTATACGTTATACGTTATACGTTATACGTTATACGTTATACGTTATACGTTATACGTTATACGTTATACGTTATACGTTATACGTTATACGTTATACGTTATACGTTATACGTTATACGTTATACGTTATACTTTATACGCTATACATTATACGTTATACGTTATACGTTATACGTTATACGTTATACGAAATACGTTATACGTTGTACGTTATACGTTATAAGTTGTACGTTATACGTTATACGATATACGTTGTACGTTATTCTTTATACGTTCTTCGTTACACGTTATACGTTATACGTTATACGTTTTACGTTATTCGTTATACGTTATACGTTATACGATATACGTTACACGTTATACGTTATACGTTATACGTTATACGTTATACGTTATACGTTATACGTTATACGTTATACGTTATACGTTATACGTTATACGTTATACGTTATACGTTATACGTTATACGTTATACGTTATACGTTATACGTTATACGCTATACATTATACGTTATACGTTATACATTACATGTTATACGTTATACGTTATGCGTTATACGTTGTACGATATTCGTTATACGTCATACGTTATTAGTTATACGATATACGGTATACGTTATACGTTGTACGTTATACGTTATACGTTATACGTTATACGTTATACGTTATACGTTATACGTTATACGCTATACATTATACGTTATACGTTATACATTACATGTTATACGTTATACGTTATGCGTTATACGTTGTACGATATTCGTTATACGTCATACGTTATTAGTTATACGTTATACGGTATACGTTATACGTTGTACGTTATACGTTATACGTTATACGTTATACGTTATATGTTATACGTTATACGCTGTACGTTATACGTGATAAGTTGTACGTTATACGATATACGTTATACGTTATTCTTTATACGTTCTTCGTTACACGTTATACGTTATACGTTATACGTTATACGTTTTACGCTATTCGTTATACGTTATACGTTATACGATATACGTTACATGTTATACGTTATACGTTATACGTTATACGTTATATTTTATACGTTATAGGTGTTACGTTATACGTTATACGTTATACGTTATTCGTAATACGTTATACGTGATACGTTATACGTTGTACGTTATACGTTATACGTTATACGTTATACGTTATACGCTATACATTATACGTTATACGTAATACATTACATGTTATACGTTGTACGTTATACGTTATAAGTTGTACGTTATACGATATACGTTATACGTTATTCTTTATACGTTCTTCGTTACACGTTATACGTTATACGTTATACGTTATACGTTTTACGTTATTCGTTATACGTTATACGTTATACGATATACGTTACACGTTATACGTTATACGTTATACGTTATACGTTATACTTTATACGTTATAGGTGTTACGTTATACGTTATACGTTATACGTTATTCGTAATACGTTATACGTGATACGTTATACGTTGTACGTTATACGTTATACGTTATACGTTATACGCTATACACTATACGTTATACGTTATACATTACATGTTATACGTTATACGTTATGCGTTATACGTTGTACGATATTCGTTATACGTCATACGTTATTAGTTATACGTTATACGGTATACGTTATACGTTATACGTTGTACGTTATACGTTATACGTTATACGTTATACGTTATACGTTATACGTTATACGTTATACGTTATACGTTATACGTTATACGTTATACGTTATACGTTATACGTTATACGTTATACGTTATACGTTATACGTTATACGTTGTACGTTATACGTTATACGTTATACGTTACAAGTTATACGTTATACGTTATACGTTATACGTTATACGTCATACGTTATACGTTATACGTTATACGTTATACGTTATACGTTATACGTTATACGTTATACGTTATACGTTATACGTTAAACGTTATACGTTATACGTTATACGTTAAACGTTATACGTTATACGTTATACGTTATACGTTATACGTTATACGTTATACGTTATACGTTATACGTTATACGTTATACGTTATACGTTATACGTTATACGTTATACGTTATACGTTATACGTTATACGTTATACGTTATACGTTATACTTTATACGTTATACGTTATACGTTATACGTTATACGTTATACGTTATACGTTATACGTTATACGTTATACGTTATACGTTATACGTTGTACGTTATACGTTATACGTTATACGTTGTACGTTATACGTTATACGTTATACGTTATACGTTATACGTTATACGTCATAGGTTATACGTTATACGTTATACGTCATACGTTATACGTTATACGTTATACGTTATACGATATACGTTATACGTTATACGTTATACGTTATACGTTATACGTTATACGTTATACGTTATACGTTATACGTTATACGTTATACGTTATACGTTATACGTTATACGTTATACGTTATACGTTATACGTTATACGTTATACGTTATACGTTATACGTTATACGTTATACTTTATACGTTATACGTTATACGTTATACGTTATACGTCATAGGTTATACGTTATACGTTATACGTTATACGTTATACGTTATACGTTATACGTCATACGTTATACGTTATACGTTATTGGTTATACGTTATACGTTATGCGTTATACGTTATACGTTATACGTTATACGTTATACGTTATACGTTATACGTTATACGTTATACGTTATACGTTATACGTTATACGTTATACGTTATACGTTATACTTTATACGTTATACGTTATACGTTATACGTTATACGTTATACGTTATACGTTATACGTTATACGTTATAGGTTATACGTTATACGTTATACGTTATACGTTACAAGTTATACGTTATACGTCATACGTTATACGTTATACGTCACAGGTTATACGTTATATGTTATACGTTATACGTTATACGTCACAGGTTATACGTTATATGTTATACGTTATACGTCATACGTTATACGTTATACGTTATACGTTATACGTTATACGTTATACGTTATCCGTTATACGTTATACGTTAAACGTTATACGTTATACGTTATACGTTATACGTTATACGTTATACGTTATACGTTATACGTTATACGTTACACGTTATACGTTATACGTTATACGTTATACGTTATACGTTATACGTTATACGTTATACGTTATTCGTAATACGTTATACGTGATACGTTATACGTTGTACGTTATACGTTATACGTTATACGTTATACGCTATACATTATACGTTATACGTTATACATTACATGTTATACGTTGTACGTTATACGTTATAAGTTGTACGTTATACGATATACGTTATACGTTATTCTTTATACGTTCTTCGTTACACGTTATACGTTATACGTTATACTTTATACGTTTTACGTTATTCGTTATACGTTATACGTTATACGATATACGTTACACGTTATACGATATACGTTATACGTTATTCGTTATACTTTATACGTTATAGGTGTTACGTTATACGTTATACGTTATTCGTAATACGTTATACGTGATACGTTATACGTTGTACGTTATACGTTATACGTTATACGTTATACGCTATACACTATACGTTATACGTTATACATTACATGTTATACGTTATACGTTATGCGTTATACGTTGTACGATATTCGTTATACGTCATACGTTATTAGTTATACGTTATACGGTATACGTTATACGTTGTACGTTATACGTTATACGTTATACGTTATACGTTATACGTTATACGTTATACGTTATACGTTATACGTTATACGTTATACGTTATACGTTATACGTTATACGTTATACGTTATACGTTATACGTTATACGTTATACGTTATACGTTATACGCTATACGTTATACGTTATACGTTATACGTTATACGTTACACGTTATACGTTATACGTTATACGTTATACGTTATACGTTATACGTTATACGTTATACATTATGCGTTATACGTTTTACGTTATTCGTTATACGTTATACGTTATACGATATACGTTATACGTTATACGTTATACGTTATACGTTATACGTTATACGTTATACGTTATACGTTATACGTTATACGTTATACGTTATACGTTATACGTTATACGTTATACGTTATACGTTATACGTTATACGTTATACGTTATACGTTATACGTTATACGTTATACGTTATACGTTATACTTTATACGCTATACATTATACGTTATACGTTATACGTTATACGTTATACGTTATACGAAATACGTTATACGTTGTACGTTATACGTTATAAGTTGTACGTTATACGTTATACGATATACGTTGTACGTTATTCTTTATACGTTCTTCGTTACACGTTATACGTTATACGTTATACGTTTTACGTTATTCGTTATACGTTATACGTTATACGATATACGTTACACGTTATACGTTATACGTTATACGTTATACGTTATACGTTATACGTTATACGTTATACGTTATACGTTATACGTTATACGTTATACGTTATACGTTATACGTTATACGTTATACGTTATACGTTATACGTTATACGTTATACGCTATACATTATACGTTATACGTTATACATTACATGTTATACGTTATACGTTATGCGTTATACGTTGTACGATATTCGTTATACGTCATACGTTATTAGTTATACGATATACGGTATACGTTATACGTTGTACGTTATACGTTATACGTTATACGTTATACGTTATACGTTATACGTAATACGTTATACGTTATACGTTATTCGTAATACGTTATACGTGATACGTTATACGTTGTACGTTATACGTTATACGTTATACGTTATACGTTATACGTTATACGCTATACATTATACGTTATACGTTATACATTACATGTTATACGTTATACGTTATGCGTTATACGTTGTACGATATTCGTTATACGTCATACGTTATTAGTTATACGTTATACGGTATTCGTTATACGTTGTACGTTATACGTTATACGTTATACGTTATACGTTATATGTTATACGTTATACGTTATACGTTATACGTTATACATTATGCGTTATACGTTTTACGTTATTCGTTATACGTTATACGTTATACGATATACGTTATACGTTATACGTTATACGTTATACGTTATACGTTATACGTTATACGTTATACGTTATACGTTATACGTTATACGTTATACGTTATACGTTATACGTTATACGTTATACGTTATACGTTATACGTTATACGTTATACGTTATACGTTATACGCTATACATTATACGTTATACGTTATACATTACATGTTATACGTTATACGTTATGCGTTATACGTTGTACGATATTCGTTATACGTCATACGTTATTAGTTATACGTTATACGGTATACGTTATACGTTGTACGTTATACGTTATACGTTATACGTTATACGTTATATGTTATACGTTATACGCTGTACGTTATACGTGATAAGTTGTACGTTATACGATATACGTTATACGTTATTCTTTATACGTTCTTCGTTACACGATATACGTTATACGTTATACGTTATACGTTTTACGTTATTCGTTATACGTTATACGTTATACGATATACGTTACACGTTATACGTTATACGTTATACGTTATACGTTATACGTTATACTTTATACGTTATAGGTGTTACGTTATACGTTATACGTTATACGTTATTCGTAATACGTTATACGTGATACGTTATACGTTGTACGTTATACGTTATACGTTATACGTTATACGCTATACACTATACGTTATACGTTATACATTACATGTTATACGTTATACGTTATGCGTTATACGTTGTACGATATTCGTTATACGTCATACGTTATTAGTTATACGTTATACGGTATACGTTATACGTTTTACGTTATACGTTATACGTTATACGTTATACGTTATACGTTATACGTTATACGTTATACTTTATACGTTATACGTTATACGTTATACGTCACAGGTTATACGTTATATGTTATACGTTATACGTTATATGTTATACGTCATACGTTATACGTTATACGTTATACGTTATACGTTATACGTTATACGTTATACGTTATGCGTTATACGTTAAACGTTATACGTTATACGTTATACGTTATACGTTATACGTTATACGTTATACGTTATACGTTATACGTTATACGTTATACGTTATACGTTATACGTTATACGTTATACGTCATACGTTATACGTTATACGTTATACTTTATACGTTATACGTTATACGTTATACGTTATACGTTATACGTTATACGTTATACGTTATACGTTATACGTTATACGTTATACGTTATACGTTATACGTTATACGTTTTACGTTATACGTTATACGTTATACGTTACAAGTTATACGTTATACGTTATACGTTATACGTCATAGGTTATACGTTATACGTTATACGTCATACGTTATACGTTATACGTTATACGTTATACGATATACGTTATACGTTATACGTTATACGTTATACGTTATACGTTATACGTTATACGTTATACGTTATACGTTATACGTTATACGTTATACGTTATACGTTATACGTTATACGTTATACGTTATACTTTATACGTTTTACGTTATTCGTTATACGTTATACGTTATACGATATACGTTACACGTTATACGATATACGTTATACGTTATTCGTTATACTTTATACGTTATAGGTGTTACGTTATACGTTATACGTTATTCGTAATACGTTATACGTGATACGTTATACGTTGTACGTTATACGTTATACGTTATACGTTATACGCTATACACTATACGTTATACGTTATACATTACATGTTATACGTTATACGTTATGCGTTATACGTTGTACGATATTCGTTATACGTCATACGTTATTAGTTATACGTTATACGGTATACGTTATACGTTGTACGTTATACGTTATACGTTATACGTTATACGTTATACGTTATACGTTATACGTTATACGTTATACGTTATACGTTATACGTTATACGTTATACGTTATACGTTATACGTTATACGTTATACGTTATACGTTATACGTTATACGTTATACGCTATACGTTATACGTTATACGTTATACGTTATACGTTACACGTTATACGTTATACGTTATACGTTATACGTTATACGTTATACGTTATACGTTATACATTATGCGTTATACGTTTTACGTTATTCGTTATACGTTATACGTTATACGATATACGTTATACGTTATACGTTATACGTTATACGTTATACGTTATACGTTATACGTTATACGTTATACGTTATACGTTATACGTTATACGTTATACGTTATACGTTATACGTTATACGTTATACGTTATACGTTATACGTTATACGTTATACGTTATACGTTATACGTTATACGTTATACTTTATACGCTATACATTATACGTTATACGTTATACGTTATACGTTATACGTTATACGAAATACGTTATACGTTGTACGTTATACGTTATAAGTTGTACGTTATACGTTATACGATATACGTTGTACGTTATTCTTTATACGTTCTTCGTTACACGTTATACGTTATACGTTATACGTTTTACGTTATTCGTTATACGTTATACGTTATACGATATACGTTACACGTTATACGTTATACGTTATACGTTATACGTTATACGTTATACGTTATACGTTATACGTTATACGTTATACGTTATACGTTATACGTTATACGTTATACGTTATACGTTATACGTTATACGTTATACGTTATACGTTATACGCTATACATTATACGTTATACGTTATACATTACATGTTATACGTTATACGTTATGCGTTATACGTTGTACGATATTCGTTATACGTCATACGTTATTAGTTATACGATATACGGTATACGTTATACGTTGTACGTTATACGTTATACGTTATACGTTATACGTTATACGTTATACGTAATACGTTATACGTTATACGTTATTCGTAATACGTTATACGTGATACGTTATACGTTGTACGTTATACGTTATACGTTATACGTTATACGTTATACGTTATACGCTATACATTATACGTTATACGTTATACATTACATGTTATACGTTATACGTTATGCGTTATACGTTGTACGATATTCGTTATACGTCATACGTTATTAGTTATACGTTATACGGTATTCGTTATACGTTATACGTTATACGTTATACGTTATACGTTATACGTTATACGTTATACGTTATACGTTATACGTTATACGTTATACGTTATACGTTATACGTTATACGTTATACGTTATACCTTATACGTTATACGTTATACGTTATACGTTATACGTTATACGCTATACGTTATACGTTATACGTTATACGTTATACGTTACACGTTATACGTTATACGTTATACGTTATACGTTATACGTTATACGTTATACGTTATACATTATGCGTTATACGTTTTACGTTATTCGTTATACGTTATACGTTATACGATATACGTTATACGTTATACGTTATACGTTATACGTTATACGTTATACGTTATACGTTATACGTTATACGTTATACGTTATACGTTATACGTTATACGTTATACGTTATACGTTATACGTTATACGTTATACGTTATACGTTATACGTTATACGTTATACGTTATACGTTATACGTTATACTTTATACGCTATACATTATACGTTATACGTTATACGTTATACGTTATACGTTATACGAAATACGTTATACGTTGTACGTTATACGTTATAAGTTGTACGTTATACGTTATACGATATACGTTGTACGTTATTCTTTATACGTTCTTCGTTACACGTTATACGTTATACGTTATACGTTTTACGTTATTCGTTATACGTTATACGTTATACGATATACGTTACACGTTATACGTTATACGTTATACGTTATACGTTATACGTTATACGTTATACGTTATACGTTATACGTTATACGTTATACGTTATACGTTATACGTTATACGTTATACGTTATACGTTATACGTTATACGTTATACGTTATACGCTATACATTATACGTTATACGTTATACATTACATGTTATACGTTATACGTTATGCGTTATACGTTGTACGATATTCGTTATACGTCATACGTTATTAGTTATACGATATACGGTATACGTTATACGTTGTACGTTATACGTTATACGTTATACGTTATACGTTATACGTTATACGTAATACGTTATACGTTATACGTTATTCGTAATACGTTATACGTGATACGTTATACGTTGTACGTTATACGTTATACGTTATACGTTATACGTTATACGTTATACGCTATACATTATACGTTATACGTTATACATTACATGTTATACGTTATACGTTATGCGTTATACGTTGTACGATATTCGTTATACGTCATACGTTATTAGTTATACGTTATACGGTATTCGTTATACGTTATACGTTATACGTTATACGTTATACGTTATACGTTATACGTTATACGTTATACGTTATACGTTATACGTTATACGTTATACGTTATACGTTATACGTTATACGTTATACCTTATACGTTATACGTTATACGTTATACGTTATACTTTATACGTTATACGTTATACGTTATACGTTATACGTCATAGGTTATACGTTATACGTTATACGTTATACGTTGTACGTTATACGTTATAAGTTGTACGTTATACGATATACGTTATACGTTATTCTTTATACGTTCTTCGTTACACGTTATACGTTATACGTTATACGTTTTACGTTATTCGTTATACGTTATACGTTATACGATATACGTTACACGTTATACGTTATACGTTATACGTTATACGTTATACGTTATACTTTATACGTTATAGGTGTTACGTTATACGTTATACGTTATACGTTATTCGTAATACGTTATACGTGATACGTTATACGTTGTACGTTATACGTTATACGTTATACGTTATACGTTATACGCTATACATTATACGTTATACGTTATACATTACATGTTATACGTTATACGTTATGCGTTATACGTTGTACGATATTCGTTATACGTCATACGTTATTAGTTATACGTTGTACGGTATTCGTTATACGTTGTACGTTATACGTTATACGTTATACGTAATACGTTATACGTTATACGTTATACGTTATACGTTATACGTTATACGTTATACGTTATACGTTATACGTTATACATTACATGTTATACGTTGTACGTTATACGTTATAAGTTGTACGTTATACGATATACGTTATACGTTATTCTTTATACGTTCTTCGTTACACGTTATACGTTATACGTTATACTTTGTACGTTTTACGTTATTCGTTATACGTTATACGTTATACGATATACGTTACACGTTATACGATATACGTTATACGTTATACGTTATACGTTATACTTTATACGTTATAGGTGTTACGTTATACGTTATACGTTATACGTTATTCGTAATACGTTATACGTGATACGTTATACGTTGTACGTTATACGTTATACGTTAGACGTTATACGCTATACACTATACGTTATGCGTTATACATTACATGTTATACGTTATACGTTATGCGTTATACGTTGAACGATATTCGTTATACGTTATACGTTATACGTTATACGTTATACGTTATACGTTATACGTTATACGTTATACGTTATACGTTATACGTTATACGTTATACGTTATACGTTATACGTTATACGTTATACGTTATACGTTATACGTTATACGTTATACGTTATACGTTATACGTTATACGTTATACGTTATACGTTATACGTTATACGTTAAACGTTATACGTTATACGTTATACGTTATACGTTATACGTTATACGCTATACGTTATACGTTATACGTTATACGTTATACGTTATACGTTATACGTTATACGTTATACGTTATACGTTATACGTTATACGTTATACGTTATACGTTATACGTTATACGTTATACGTTATACGTTATACGTTATACGTTATACTTTATACGTTATAGGTGTTACGTTATACGTTATACGTTATACCTTATTCGTAATACGTTATACGTGATACGTTATACGTTGTACGTTATACGTTATACGTTATACGTTATACGTTATACGCTATACATTATACGTTATACGTTATACATTACATGTTATACGTTATACGTTATGCGTTATACGTTGTACGATATTCGTTATACGTCATACGTTATTAGTTATACGTTATACGGTATTCGTTATACGTTGTACGTTATACGTTATACGTTATACGTAATACGTTATACGTTATACGTTATACGTTATACGTTATACGTTATACGTTATACGTTATACGTTATACGTTATACATTACATGTTATACGTTGTACGTTATACGTTATAAGTTGTACGTTATACGATATACGTTATACGTTATTCTTTATACGTTCTTCGTTACACGTTATACGTTATACGTTATACTTTGTACGTTTTACGTTATTCGTTATACGTTATACGTTATACGATATACGTTACACGTTATACGATATACGTTATACGTTATACGTTATACTTTATACGTTATAGGTGTTACGTTATACGTTATACGTTATACGTTATTCGTAATACGTTATACGTGATACGTTATACGTTGTACGTTATACGTTATACGTTAGACGTTATACGCTATACACTATACGTTATGCGTTATACATTACATGTTATACGTTATACGTTATGCGTTATACGTTGAACGATATTCGTTATACGTTATACGTTATACGTTATACGTTATACGTTATACGTTATACGTTATACGTTATACGTTATACGTTATATGTTATACGTTATACGTTGTACGTTATACGTTATACGCTATACATTATACGTTATACGTTATACATTACATGTTATACGTTATACGTTATGCGTTATACGTTATACGTTATACGTTATACGTTATACGTTATACGTTATACGTTATACGTTATACGTTATACGTTATACGTTATACGTTATACGTTATACGTTATACGTTATACGTTATACGTTATACGTTATACGTTATACGTTATACGTTATACGTTATACGTTATACGTTACACGTTATACGTTATACGTTATACGTTAAACGTTGTACGTTATACGTTGTACGTTATACGTTATGCGTTATACGTTATACGTTATACGTTATACGTTATACGTTATACGTTATACGTTATACGTTATACGTTATACGTTATACGTTATACGTTATACGTTATACGTTATACGTTATACGTTATACGTTATACGTTATACGTTATACGTTACACGTTATACGTTATACGTTATACGTTATACGTTATACGTTATACGTTATGCGTTATACGTTTTACGTTATTCGTTATACGTTATACGTTATACGATATACGTTATGCGTTATACGTTATACGTTATACGTTATACGTTATACGTTATACGTTATACGTTATACGTTATACGTTATACGTTATACGTTATACGTTATACGTTGTACGTTATACGTTATACGCTATACATTATACGTTATACGTTATACATTACATGTTATACGTTATACGTTATGCGTTATACGTTATACGTTATACGTTATACGTTATACGTTATACGTTATACGTTATACGTTATACGTTATACGTTATACGTTATACGTTATACGTTATACGTTATACGTTATACGTTATACGTTATACGTTATACGTTATACGTTATACGTTATACGTTATACGTTATACGTTATACGTTATACGTTATACGTTATACGCTATACATTATACGTTATACGTTATACATTACATGTTATACGTTATACGTTATGCGTTAAACGTTGTACGATATTCGTTATACGTCATACGTTATTAGTTATACGTTATACGTTATACGTTATACGTTATACGTTATACGTTATACGTTATACGTTATACGTTATACGTTATACGTTATACGTTATACGTTATACGTTATACGTTATACGTTATACGTTATACGTTATACGTTATACGTTATACGTTATACGCTATACATTATACGTTATACGTTATACATTACATGTTATACGTTATACGTTATGCGTTAAACGTTGTACGATATTCGTTATACGTCATACGTTATTAGTTATACGTTATACGGTATACGTTATACGTTGTACGTTATACGTTACACGTTACACGTTATACGTTATACGATATACGTTATACGTTATACGTTATACGTTATACATTATGCGTTATACGTTTTACGTTATTCGTTATACGTTATACGTTATACGATATACGTTATACGTTATACGTTATACGTTATACGTTATACGTTATACGTTATACGTTATACGTTATACGTTATACGTTATACGTTATACGTTATACGTTATACGTTATACGTTATACGTTATACGTCATACGTTATACGTTATACGTTATACGTTATACTTTATACGTTATACGTTATACGTTATACGTTATACGTTATACGTTATACGTTATACGTTATAGGTTATACGTTATACGTTATACGTTATACGTTACAAGTTATACGTTATACGTTATACGTTATACGTTATACGTCACAGGTTATACGTTATATGTTATACGTTATACGTCATACGTTATACGTTATACGTTATACGTTATACGTTATACGTTATACGTTATACGTTATACGTTAAACGTTATACGTTATACGTTATACGTTATACGTTATACGTTATACGTTATACGTTATACGTTATACGTTACACGTTATACGTTATACGTTATACGTTTTACGTTATACGTTATACGTTATACGTTATACGTTATACGTTATACGTTATACGTTATACGCTATACATTATACGTTATACGTTATACATTACATGTTATACGTTATACGTTATGCGTTAAACGTTGTACGATATTCGTTATACGTCATACGTTATTAGTTATACGTTATACGGTATACGTTATACGTTGTACGCTATACGTTACACGTTATACGTTATACGTTATACGTTATACGTTATACGTTATACGTTATACGTTATACATTATGCGTTATACGTTTTACGTTATTCGTTATACGTTATACGTTATACGATATACGTTATACGTTATACGTTATACGTTATACGTTATACGTTATACGTTATACGTTATACGTTATACGTTATAGGTTATACGTTATACGTTATACGTTATACGTTATACGTTATACGTTATACGTTATACGTTATACGTTATACGCTATACATTATACGTTATACGTTATACATTACATGTTATACGTTATACGTTATGCGTTAAACGTTGTACGATATTCGTTATACGTCATACGTTATTAGTTATACGTTATACGGTATACGTTATACGTTGTACGTTATACGTTACACGTTATACGTTATACGTTATACGTTATACGTTATACGTTGTACGTTATACGTTATAAGTTGTACGTTATACGATATACGTTATACGTTATTCTTTATACGTTCTTCGTTACACGTTATACGTTATACGTTATACGTTATACGTTTTACGTTATTCGTTATACGTTATACGTTATACGATATACGTTACACGTTATACGTTATACGTTATACGTTATACGTTATACTTTATACGTTATAGGTGTTACGTTATACGTTATACGTTATACGTTATTCGTAATACGTTATACGTGATACGTTATACGTTGTACGTTATACGTTATACGTTATACGTTATACGCTATACATTATACGTTATACGTTATACATTACATGTTATACGTTGTACGTTATACGTTATAAGTTGTACGTTATACGATATACGTTATACGTTATTCTTTATACGTTCTTCGTTACACGTTATACGTTATACGTTATACTTTATACGTTTTACGTTATTCGTTATACGTTATACGTTATACGATATACGTTACACGTTATACGATATACGTTATACGTTATACGTTATACTGTATACGTTATAGGTGTTACGTTATACGTTATACGTTATACGTTATTCGTAATACGTTATACGTGATACGTTATACGTTGTGCGGTATACGTTATACGTTATACGTTATACGCTATACACTATACGTTATACGTTATACGTTATACGTTATACGTTATACGTTATACGTTATACGTTATACGTTATACGTTATACGTTATACGTTATACGTTATACTTTATACGTTATACGTTATACGTTATACGTTATACGTTATACGTTATACGTTATACGTTATAGGTTATACGTTATACGTTATACGTTAAACGTTACAAGTTATACGTTATACGTTATACGTTATACGTTATACGTCACAGGTTATACGTTATATGTTATACGTTATACGTCATACGTTATACGTTATACGTTATACGTTATACGTTATACGTTATACGTTATACGTTATACGTTAAACGTTATACGTTATACGTTATACGTTATACGTTATACGTTATACGTTATACGTTATACGTTATACGTTACACGTTATACGTTATACGTTATACGTTATACGTTATACGTTATACGTTATACGTTATACGTTATACGTTATACGTTATACGTTATACGCTATACATTATACGTTATA
The DNA here is from genome assembly GCF_051014685.1 of Ptiloglossa arizonensis. NCBI lineage: Eukaryota > Metazoa > Arthropoda > Insecta > Hymenoptera > Colletidae > Ptiloglossa > Ptiloglossa arizonensis. The sequence goes on along the minus strand of NW_027478440.1, from coordinate 1,549,838 downwards.
CGTTATACATTACATGTTATACGTTATACGTTATGCGTTAAACGTTGTACGATATTCGTTATACGTCATACGTTATTAGTTATACGTTATACGGTATACGTTATACGTTGTACGTTATACGTTACACGTTATACGTTATACGTTATACGTTACACGTTATACGTTATACGTTATACGTTATACGTTATACATTATGCGTTATACGTTTTACGTTATTCGTTATACGTTATACGTTATACGATATACGTTATACGTTATACGTTATATGTTATACGTTATACGTTATACGTTATACGTTATACGTTATACGTTATACGTTATACGTTATACGTTATACGTTATACGTTATACGTTATACGTTATACGTTATACGTTATACGTTATACGCTATACATTATACGTTATACGTTATACATTACATGTTATACGTTATACGTTATGCGTTAAACGTTGTACGATATTCGTTATACGTCATACGTTATTAGTTATACGTTATACGGTATACGTTATACGTTGTACGTTATACGTTACACGTTATACGTTATACGTTATACGTTAAACGTTATACGTTGTACGTTATACGTTATAAGTTGTACGTTATACGATATACGTTATACGTTATTCTTTATACGTTCTTCGTTACACGTTATACGTTATACGTTATACGTTATACGTTTTACGTTATTCGTTATACGTTATACGTTATACGATATACGTTACACGTTATACGTTATACGTTATACGTTATACGTTATACTTTATACGTTGTAGGTGTTACGTTATACGTTATACGTTATACGTTATTCGTAATACGTTATACGTGATACGTTATACGTTGTACGTTATACGTTATACGTTATACGTTATACGCTATACATTATACGTTATACGTTATACATTACATGTTATACGTTGTACGTTATACGTTATAAGTTGTACGTTATACGATATACGTTATACGTTATTCTTTATACGTTCTTCGTTACACGTTATACGTTATACGTTATACTTTATACGTTTTACGTTATTCGTTATACGTTATACGTTATACGATATACGTTACACGTTATACGATATACGTTATACGTTATACGTTATACTTTATACGTTATAGGTGTTACGTTATACGTTATACGTTATACGTTATTCGTAATACGTTATACGTGATACGTTATACGTTGTGCGGTATACGTTATACGTTATACGTTATACGCTATACACTATACGTTATACGTTATACGTTATACGTTATACGTTATACGTTATACGTTATACGTTATACGTTATACGTTATACGTTATACGTTATACGTTATACGTTATACGTTATACGTTATACGTTATACGTTATACGTTATACGTTATACGTTATACGTTATACGTTATACGTTATACGTTATACGTTATACGTTATACGTTATACGTTATACGTTATACGTTATACGTTATACGTTATACGTTATACGTTATACGTTATACGTTTTACGTTATTCGTTATACGTTATACGTTATACGATATACGTTATACGTTATACGTTATACGTTATACGTTATACGTTATACGTTATACGTTATACGTTATACGTTATACGTTATACGTTATACGTTATACGTTATACGTTATACGTTATACGTTAAACGTTGTACGTTATACGTTGTACGTTATACGTTATACGTTATACGTTATACGTTATACGTTATACGTTATACGTTATACGTTATACGTTATACGTTATACGTTATACGTTATACGTTATACGTTATACGTTATACGTTATACGTTATACGTTATACGTTATACGTTATACGTTATACGTTACACGTTATACGTTATACGTTATACGTTATACGTTATACGTTATACGTTATGCGTTATACGTTTTACGTTATTCGTTATACGTTATACGTTATACGATATACGTTATGCGTTATACGTTATACGTTATACGTTATACGTTATACGTTATACGTTATACGTTATACGTTATACGTTATACGTTATACGTTATACGTTATACGTTGTACGTTATACGTTATACGCTATACATTATACGTTATACGTTATACATTACATGTTATACGTTATACGTTATGCGTTATACGTTATACGTTATACGTTATACGTTATACGTTATACGTTATACGTTATACGTTATACGTTATACGTTATACGTTATACGTTATACGTTATACGTTATACGTTATACGTTATACGTTATACGTTATACGTTATACGTTATACGTTATACGTTATACGTTATACGTTATACGTTATACGTTATACGTTATACGCTATACATTATACGTTATACGTTATACATTACATGTTATACGTTATACGTTATGCGTTAAACGTTGTACGATATTCGTTATACGTCATACGTTATTAGTTATACGTTATACGTTATACGTTATACGTTATACGTTATACGTTATACGTTATACGTTATACGTTATACGTTATACGTTATACGTTATACGTTATACGTTATACGTTATACGTTATACGTTATACGTTATACGTTATACGTTATACGCTATACATTATACGTTATACGTTATACATTACATGTTATACGTTATACGTTATGCGTTAAACGTTGTACGATATTCGTTATACGTCATACGTTATTAGTTATACGTTATACGGTATACGTTATACGTTGTACGTTATACGTTACACGTTACACGTTATACGTTATACGATATACGTTATACGTTATACGTTATACGTTATACATTATGCGTTATACGTTTTACGTTATTCGTTATACGTTATACGTTATACGATATACGTTATACGTTATACGTTATACGTTATACGTTATACGTTATACGTTATACGTTATACGTTATACGTTATACGTTATACGTTATACGTTATACGTTATACGTTATACGTTATACGTTATACGTTATACGTTATACGTTATACGTTATACGTTATACTTTATACGTTATACGTTATACGTTATACGTTATACGTTATACGTTATACGTTATACGTTATAGGTTATACGTTATACGTTATACGTTATACGTTACAAGTTATACGTTATACGTTATACGTTATACGTTATACGTCACAGGTTATACGTTATATGTTATACGTTATACGTCATACGTTATACGTTATACGTTATACGTTATACGTTATACGTTATACGTTATACGTTATACGTTAAACGTTATACGTTATACGTTATACGTTATACGTTATACGTTATACGTTATACGTTATACGTTATACGTTACACGTTATACGTTATACGTTATACGTTTTACGTTATACGTTATACGTTATACGTTATACGTTATACGTTATACGTTATACGTTATACGCTATACATTATACGTTATACGTTATACATTACATGTTATACGTTATACGTTATGCGTTAAACGTTGTACGATATTCGTTATACGTCATACGTTATTAGTTATACGTTATACGGTATACGTTATACGTTGTACGTTATACGTTACACGTTATACGTTATACGTTATACGTTATACGTTATACGTTATACGTTATACGTTATACATTATGCGTTATACGTTTTACGTTATTCGTTATACGTTATACGTTATACGATATACGTTATACGTTATACGTTATACGTTATACGTTATACGTTATACGTTATACGTTATACGTTATACGTTATAGGTTATACGTTATACGTTATACGTTATACGTTATACGTTATACGTTATACGTTATACGTTATACGTTATACGCTATACATTATACGTTATACGTTATACATTACATGTTATACGTTATACGTTATGCGTTAAACGTTGTACGATATTCGTTATACGTCATACGTTATTAGTTATACGTTATACGGTATACGTTATACGTTGTACGTTATACGTTACACGTTATACGTTATACGTTATACGTTATACGTTATACGTTGTACGTTATACGTTATAAGTTGTACGTTATACGATATACGTTATACGTTATTCTTTATACGTTCTTCGTTACACGTTATACGTTATACGTTATACGTTATACGTTTTACGTTATTCGTTATACGTTATACGTTATACGATATACGTTACACGTTATACGTTATACGTTATACGTTATACGTTATACTTTATACGTTATAGGTGTTACGTTATACGTTATACGTTATACGTTATTCGTAATACGTTATACGTGATACGTTATACGTTGTACGTTATACGTTATACGTTATACGTTATACGCTATACATTATACGTTATACGTTATACATTACATGTTATACGTTGTACGTTATACGTTATAAGTTGTACGTTATACGATATACGTTATACGTTATTCTTTATACGTTCTTCGTTACACGTTATACGTTATACGTTATACTTTATACGTTTTACGTTATTCGTTATACGTTATACGTTATACGATATACGTTACACGTTATACGATATACGTTATACGTTATACGTTATACTGTATACGTTATAGGTGTTACGTTATACGTTATACGTTATACGTTATTCGTAATACGTTATACGTGATACGTTATACGTTGTGCGGTATACGTTATACGTTATACGTTATACGCTATACACTATACGTTATACGTTATACGTTATACGTTATACGTTATACGTTATACGTTATACGTTATACGTTATACGTTATACGTTATACGTTATACGTTATACTTTATACGTTATACGTTATACGTTATACGTTATACGTTATACGTTATACGTTAAACGTTATAGGTTATACGTTATACGTTATACGTTAAACGTTACAAGTTATACGTTATACGTTATACGTTATACGTTATACGTCACAGGTTATACGTTATATGTTATACGTTATACGTCATACGTTATACGTTATACGTTATACGTTATACGTTATACGTTATACGTTATACGTTATACGCTATACATTATACGTTATACGTTATACATTACATGTTATACGTTATACGTTATGCGTTAAACGTTGTACGATATTCGTTATACGTCATACGTTATTAGTTATACGTTATACGGTATACGTTATACGTTGTACGTTATACGTTACACGTTATACGTTATACGTTATACGTTACACGTTATACGTTATACGTTATACGTTATACGTTAAACATTATGCGTTATACGTTTTACGTTATTCGTTATACGTTATACGTTATACGATATTCGTTATACGTTATACGTTATACGTTATACGTTATACGTTATACGTTATACGTTATACGTTATACGTTATACGTTATACGTTATACGTTATACGTTATACGTTATACGTTATACGTTATACGTTATACGTTATACGTTATACGCTATACATTATACGTTATACGTTATACATTACATGTTATACGTTATACGTTATGCGTTAAACGTTGTACGATATTCGTTATACGTCATACGTTATTAGTTATACGTTATACGGTATACGTTATACGTTGTACGTTATACGTTACACGTTATACGTTATACGTTATACGTTATACGTTATACGTTGTACGTTATACGTTATAAGTTGTACGTTATACGATATACGTTATACGTTATTCTTTATACGTTCTTCGTTACACGTTATACGTTATACGTTATACGTTATACGTTTTACGTTATTCGTTATACGTTATACGTTATACGATATACGTTACACGTTATACGTTATACGTTATACGTTATACGTTATACTTTATACGTTGTAGGTGTTACGTTATACGTTATACGTTATACGTTATTCGTAATACGTTATACGTGTTACGTTATACGTTGTACGTTATACGTTATACGTTATACGTTATACGCTATACATTATACGTTATACGTTATACATTACATGTTATACGTTGTACGTTATACGTTATAAGTTGTACGTTATACGATATACGTTATACGTTATTCTTTATACGTTCTTCGTTACACGTTATACGTTATACGTTATACTTTATACGTTTTACGTTATTCGTTATACGTTATACGTTATACGATATACGTTACACGTTATACGATATACGTTATACGTTATACGTTATACTTTATACGTTATAGGTGTTACGTTATACGTTATACGTTATACGTTATTCGTAATACGTTATACGTGATACGTTATACGTTGTGCGGTATACGTTATACGTTATACGTTATACGCTATACACTATACGTTATACGTTATACGTTATACGTTATACGTTATACGTTATACGTTATACGTTATACGTTATACGTTATACGTTATACGTTATACGTTATACGTTATACGTTATACGTTATACGTTATACGTTATACGTTATACGTTATACGTTATACGTTATACGTTATAGGTTATACGTTATACGTTATACGTTATTCGTTATAAGTTATACGTTATACGACATAGGTTATACGTTGAACGTTATACGTTATACGTAGTATGTAATGCGTCATACGTTTTACGTTATTCGTTATACGTTATACGTTATACGTTATACGTTATACGTTATACGTTATACGTTATATGTTATACGTTATACGTTATACGTTATACGTTATAGGTTATACGTTATACGTTATACGTTATACGTTATAAGTTATACGTTATACGTCATAGGTTATACGTTGAACGTGATACGTTATACGTTATACGTTATACGTTATACGTTATACGTTATACGTTATACGTTATACGTTATACGTTATACGTTATACGTTATATGTTATACGTTATACGTTATACGTTATACGTTATACGTTATACGTTATACGTTATACGTTATACGTTATACGTTACACGTTATACGTTACACGTCATAGGTTATACGTTATACGTTATACGTTATACGTTATACGTTATACGTTATACGTTATACGTTATACGTTATACGTTATACGTTACATGTTATACGTTATACGTTATACGTTATACGTTATACGTTATACGTTATACGTCGTACGTTATACGTTATACGTTATACGTTATACGTTATACGTTATACGTTATACGTTATACGTTATACGTTATACGGTATACGTTATACGTTGTACGTTATACGTTATACGTTATACGTTATACGTTATACGTTATACGTTATACGTTATACGTTATACGTTATACGTTATACGTTATACGTTATACGTTATACGTTATACGTTATACGTTATACGTTATACGTCATAGGTTATACGTTATATGTTATACGTTATACGTTATTAGTTATACGTTATACGTTATACGTTATACGTTATACGTTATACGTTATACTTTATACATTATACGTTATACGTTATACGTTATACGTTATATGTTATACGTTATACGTTATACGTTATACGTTATACGTTATACGTTATACGTTATACGTTATACGTTATACGTTATACGTTATACGTTATACGTTATACGTTATACGCTATACGTTATACGCTATACGTTACATGTTATACGTTATACGTTATGCGTTATACGTTATGCGTTATACGTTATACGTTATACGTTATACGTTATACGTTATACGTTATACGTTATACGTCGTACGTTATACGTTATACGTTATACGTTATACGTTATACGTTATACGTTATACGTTATACGTTATACGTCATACGGTATACGTTATACGTTGTACGTTATACGTTACAGGTTATACGTTACACGTCATAGGTTATACGTTATACGTTATACGTAAAGCGTTATACGTTATACGTTATACGTTATACGTTATACGTTATACGTTATGCGTTATACGTTATACGTTATACGTTATACGCTATACGTTACATGTTATACGTTATACGTTATACGTTATACGTTATACGTTATACGTTATACGTTATACGTTATACGTTATACGTTATACGTTATACGTTATACGTTATACGTTATACGTTATACGTTATACGTTATACGTTATACGTTATACGTTATACGGTATACGTTATACGTTGTACGTTATACGTTACACGTTATACGTTATACGTCATAGGTTATACGTTATACGTTATACGTTATGCGTTATACGTTATACGTTATACGTTATACGTTATACGTTATACGTCACAGGTTATACGTTATATGTTATACGTTATACGTCATACGTTATACGTTATACGTTATACGTTATACGTTATACGTTATACGTTATACGTTATACGTTAAACGTTATACGTTATACGTTATACGTTATACGTTATACGTTATACGTTATACGTTATACGTTATACGTTACACGTTATACGTTATACGTTATACGTTATACGTTATACGTTATACGTTATACGTTATACGTTATACGTTATACGTTATACGCTATACATTATACGTTATACGTTATACATTACATGTTATACGTTATACGTTATGCGTTAAACGTTGTACGATATTCGTTATACGTCATACGTTATTAGTTATACGTTATACGGTATACGTTATACGTTGTACGTTATACGTTACACGTTATACGTTATACGTTATACGTTATACGTTATACGTTATACGTTATACGTTATACGTTATACATTATGCGTTATACGTTTTACGTTATTCGTTATACGTTATACGTTATACGATATACGTTATACGTTATACGTTATACGTTATACGTTATACGTTATACGTTATACGTTATACGTTATACGTTATACGTTATACGTTATACGTTATACGTTATACGTTATACGTTATACGTTATACGTTATACGTTATACGTTATACGTTATACGTTATACGTTATACGTTATACGCTATACATTATACGTTATACGTTATACATTACATGTTATACGTTATACGTTATGCGTTAACGTTGTACGATATTCGTTATACGTCATACGTTATTAGTTATACGTTATACGGTATACGTTATACGTTGTACGTTATACGTTACACGTTATACGTTATACGTTATACGTTATACGTTATACGTTATACGTTGTACGTTATACGTTATAAGTTGTACGTTATACGATATACGTTATACGTATTCTTTATACGTTCTTCGTTACACGTTATACGTTATACGTTATACGTTATACGTTATACGTTATACGTTTTACGTTATTCGTTATACGTTATACGTTATACGATATACGTTACACGTTAACGTTATACGTTATACGTTATACGTTATACTTTATACGTTGTAGGTGTTACGTTATACGTTATACGTTATACGTTATTCGTAATACGTTATACGTGATACGTTATACGTTGTACGTTATACGTTATACGTTATACGTTATACGCTATACATTATACGTTATACGTTATACATTACATGTTATACGTTGTACGTTATACGTTGTACGTTATACGTTATAAGTTGTACGTTATACGATATACGTTATACGTTATTCTTTATACGTTCTTCGTTACACGTTATACGTTATACGTTATACGTTATACGTTTTACGTTATTCGTTATACGTTATACGTTATACGTTATACGTTATACGTTATACGTTATACGTTATACGTTATACGTTATACGTTATACGTTATACGTTATACGTTATACGTTATACGTTATACGTTATACGTTATACGTTATACGTTATACGTTATACGTTATACGTTATACGTTATACGTTATACGTTATACGTTATACGTCATAGGTTATACGTTATATGTTATACGTTATACGTTATTAGTTATACGTTATACGTTATACGTTATACGTTATACGTTATACGTTATACTTTATACATTATACGTTATACGTTATACGTTATACGTTATATGTTATACGTTATACGTTATACGTTATACGTTATACGTTATACGTTATACGTTATACGTTATACGTTATACGTTATACGTTATACGTTATACGTTATACGTTATACGCTATACGTTATACGCTATACGTTACATGTTATACGTTATACGTTATGCGTTATACGTTATGCGTTATACGTTATACGTTATACGTTATACGTTATACGTTATACGTTATACGTTATACGTCGTACGTTATACGTTATACGTTATACGTTATACGTTATACGTTATACGTTATACGTTATACGTTATACGTCATACGGTATACGTTATACGTTGTACGTTATACGTTACACGTTATACGTTACACGTCATAGGTTATACGTTATACGTTATACGTAAAGCGTTATACGTTATACGTTATACGTTATACGTTATACGTTATACGTTATGCGTTATACGTTATACGTTATACGTTATACGCTATACGTTACATGTTATACGTTATACGTTATACGTTATACGTTATACGTTATACGTTATACGTTATACGTTATACGTTATACGTTATACGTTATACGTTATACGTTATACGTTATACGTTATACGTTATACGTTATACGTTATACGTTATACGGTATACGTTATACGTTGTACGTTATACGTTACACGTTATACGTTATACGTCATAGGTTATACGTTATACGTTATACGTTATGCGTTATACGTTATACGTTATACGTTATACGTTATACGTTATACGTCACAGGTTATACGTTATATGTTATACGTTATACGTCATACGTTATACGTTATACGTTATACGTTATACGTTATACGTTATACGTTATACGTTATACGTTAAACGTTATACGTTATACGTTATACGTTATACGTTATACGTTATACGTTATACGTTATACGTTATACGTTACACGTTATACGTTATACGTTATACGTTATACGTTATACGTTATACGTTATACGTTATACGTTATACGTTATACGTTATACGCTATACATTATACGTTATACGTTATACATTACATGTTATACGTTATACGTTATGCGTTAAACGTTGTACGATATTCGTTATACGTCATACGTTATTAGTTATACGTTATACGGTATACGTTATACGTTGTACGTTATACGTTACACGTTATACGTTATACGTTATACGTTATACGTTATACGTTATACGTTATACGTTATACGTTATACATTATGCGTTATACGTTTTACGTTATTCGTTATACGTTATACGTTATACGATATACGTTATACGTTATACGTTATACGTTATACGTTATACGTTATACGTTATACGTTATACGTTATACGTTATACGTTATACGTTATACGTTATACGTTATACGTTATACGTTATACGTTATACGTTATACGTTATACGTTATACGTTATACGCTATACATTATACGTTATACGTTATACATTACATGTTATACGTTATACGTTATGCGTTAAACGTTGTACGATATTCGTTATACGTCATACGTTATTAGTTATACGTTATACGGTATACGTTATACGTTGTACGTTATACGTTACACGTTATACGTTATACGTTATACGTTATACGTTATACGTTATACGTTGTACGTTATACGTTATAAGTTGTACGTTATACGATATACGTTATACGTTATTCTTTATACGTTCTTCGTTACACGTTATACGTTATACGTTATACGTTATACGTTTTACGTTATTCGTTATACGTTATACGTTATACGATATACGTTACACGTTATACGTTATACGTTATACGTTATACGTTATACTTTATACGTTGTAGGTGTTACGTTATACGTTATACGTTATACGTTATTCGTAATACGTTATACGTGATACGTTATACGTTGTACGTTATACGTTATACGTTATACGTTATACGCTATACATTATACGTTATACGTTATACATTACATGTTATACGTTGTACGTTATACGTTATAAGTTGTACGTTATACGATATACGTTATACGTTATTCTTTATACGTTCTTCGTTACACGTTATACGTTATACGTTATACTTTATACGTTTTACGTTATTCGTTATACGTTATACGTTATACGATATACGTTACACGTTATACGATATACGTTATACGTTATACGTTATACTTTATACGTTATAGGTGTTACGTTATACGTTATACGTTATACGTTATTCGTAATACGTTATACGTGATACGTTATACGTTGTGCGGTATACGTTATACGTTATACGTTATACGCTATACACTATACGTTATACGTTATACGTTATACGTTATACGTTATACGTTATACGTTATACGTTATACGTTATACGTTATACGTTATACGTTATACGTTATACGTTATACGTTATACGTTATACGTTATACGTTATACGTTATACGTTATACGTTCTACGTTATACGTTATACGTTATACGTTATACGTTATAGGTTATGCGTTATACGTTATACGTTATACGTTATAAGTTATACGTTATACGACATAGGTTATACGTTGAACGTTATACGTTATACGTAGTATGTAATGCGTCATACGTTTTACGTTATTCGTTATACGTTATACGTTATACGTTATACGTTATACGTTATACGTTATACGTTATATGTTATACGTTATACGTTATACGTTATACGTTATACGTTATACGTTATACGTTATACGTTATACGTTATACGTTATACGTTATACGTTATACGTTATACGTTATACGTTATACGTTATACGTTATACGTTATACGTTATACGTTATACGTTATACGTTATACGTTATACGTTATACGTTATACGTTATACGTTATACGTTATACGTTATACGTTATACGTTATACGTTATACGTTATACGTTATACGGTATACGTTATACGTTGTACGTTATACGTTACACGTTATACGTTATACGTCATAGGTTATACGTTATACGTTATACGTTATGCGTTATACGTTATACGTTATACGTTATACGTTATACGTTATACGTTATGCGTTATACGTTATACGTTATTAGTTATACGTTATACGTTATACGTTATACGTTATACGTTATACGTTATACGTTATACGTTATACATTATACGTTATACGTTATACGTTATACGTTATACGTTATACGTTATACGTTATACGTTATACGTTATACGTTATACGTTATACGTTATACGTTATACGCTATACGTTACATGTTATACGTTATACGTTATACGTTATACGTTATACGTTATACGTTATACGTTATACGTTATACGTTATACGTTATACGTTATACTTTATACGTTATACGTTATACGTTATACGTTATACGTTATACGTTATACGTTATACGTTATACGTTATACGTTATACGTTATAGGTTATACGTTATACGTTATACGTTATACGATACAAGTTATACGTTATACGTCATACGTTATACGTTATACGTTATACGTTATACGTTATACGTTGTACGTTGTACGTTATACGTTATACGTTATACGTTATACGTTATACGTTATACGTTATACGTTATACGTTATACGTTATACGTTATACATTATACGTTATACGTTATAGGTTATACGTTATACGTTATACGTTATACGTTATACGTTATACGTTATACGTTATACGTTGTACGTTATACGTTATAAGTTGTACGTTATACGATATACGTTATACGTTATACGGTATACGTTATACGTTGTACGTTCCATGTTATACGTTATACGTTATACGTTATACGTTATACGTTATACGTTATACGTTACACGTTATACGTTATAGGTTATACGTTATACGTTATACGTTATACGTTATACGTTATACGTTATACGTTGTACGTTATACGTTATACGTTATACGTTATACGTTATACGTTATACGTTATACGTCATAGGTTATACGTTATACGTTATACGTTATGCGTTATACGTTATGCGTTATACGTTATACGTTATACGTTATACGGTATACGTTATACGTTATACGTTATACGTTATGCGTTATACGTTATACGTTATTAGTTATACGTTATACGGTATACGTTATACGTTGTACGTTACATGTTATACATTATACGTTATACGTTATACGATATACGTTATACGTTATACGTTATACGTTATGCGTTATACGTTATACGTTATACGCTATACGTTACATGTTATACGTTATACATTATACGTTATACGATATACGTTATACGTTATACGTTATACGTTATACGTTATACGTTATACGTCATAGGTTATACGTTATATGTTATACGTTATACGTTATACGTTATACGTTATACGTCATACGTTATACGTTATACGTTATACGTTATACGTTATACGTTATACGTTATACGTTATACTTTATACGTTATACGTTATACGTTATACGTTATACGTTATGCGTTATACGTTATACGTTATATGTTATACGTTATACGTTATACGTTGTACGTTATACGTTATACGTTATACGTTACAAGTTATACGTTATACGTTATACGTTATACGTCATAGGTTATACGTTATACGTTATACGTTATACGTTATACGTTATACGTTATACGTTATACGATATACGTTATACGTTATACGTTATACGTTATACGTTATACGTTATACGTTATACGTTATACGTTATACGTTATACGTTATACGTTATACGTTATACGTTATACGTTATACGTTATACGTTATACGTTATACGTTATACGTTATACGTTATACGTTATACGTTATACGTTATACGTTATACGTTATACGTTATACGTTATACGTTATACGTTATACGTTATACGTTAAACGTTATACGTTATACGTTATACGTTATACGTTATACGTTATACGTTATACGTTATACGTTATACGTTACACGTTATACGTTATACGTTATACGTTATACGTTATACGTTATACGTTATACGTTATACGTTATACGTTATACGTTATACGTTATACGCTATACATTATACGTTATACGTTATACATTACATGTTATACGTTATACGTTATGCGTTAAACGTTGTACGATATTCGTTATACGTCATACGTTATTAGTTATACGTTATACGGTATACGTTATACGTTGTACGTTATACGTTACACGTTATACGTTATACGTTATACGTTATACGTTATACGTTATACGTTATACGTTATACATTATGCGTTATACGTTTTACGTTATTCGTTATACGTTATACGTTATACGATATACGTTATACGTTATACGTTATACGTTATACGTTATACGTTATACGATATACGTTATACGTTATACGTTATACGTTATACGTTATACGTTATACGTTATACGTTATACGTTATACGTTATACGTTATACGTTATACGTTATACGTTATACGTTATACGTTATACGTTATACGTTATACGCTATACATTATACGTTATACGTTATACATTACATGTTATACGTTATACGTTATGCGTTAAACGTTGTACGATATTCGTTATACGTCATACGTTATTAGTTATACGTTATACGGTATACGTTATACGTTGTACGTTATACGTTACACGTTATACGTTATACGTTATACGTTATACGTTATACGTTGTACGTTATACGTTATAAGTTGTACGTTATACGATATACGTTATACGTTATTCTTTATACGTTCTTCGTTACACGTTATACGTTATACGTTATACGTTATACGTTTTACGTTATTCGTTATACGTTATACGTTATACGATATACGTTACACGTTATACGTTATACGTTATACGTTATACGTTATACGTTATACTTTATACGTTATAGGTGTTACGTTATACGTTATACGTTATACGTTATTCGTAATACGTTATACGTGATACGTTATACGTTGTACGTTATACGTTATACGTTATACGTTATACGCTATACATTATACGTTATACGTTATACATTACATGTTATACGTTGTACGTTATACGTTATAAGTTGTACGTTATACGATATACGTTATACGTTATTCTTTATACGTTCTTCGTTACACGTTATACGTTATACGTTATACTTTATACGTTTTACGTTATTCGTTATACGTTATACGTTATACGATATACGTTACACGTTATACGATATACGTTATACGTTATACGTTATACTGTATACGTTATAGGTGTTACGTTATACGTTATACGTTATACGTTATTCGTAATACGTTATACGTTATACGCTATACATTATACGTTATACATTACATGTTATACGTTATACGTTATGCGTTAAACGTTGTACGATATTCGTTATGCGTCATACGTTATTAGTTATACGTTATACGGTATACGTTATACGTTGTACGTTATACGTTACACGTTATACGTTATACGTTATACGTTATACGTTATACGTTATACGTTATACGTTATACGTTATACGTTATACATTATGCGTTATACGTTTTACGTTATTCGTTATACGTTATACGTTATACGATATACGTTATACGTTATACGTTATACGTTATACGTTACACGTTATACGTTATACGTTATACGTTATACGTTATACGTTATACGTTATACGTTATACGTTATACATTATGCGTTATACGTTTTACGTTATTCGTTATACGTTATACGTTATACGATATACGTTATACGTTATACGTTATACGTTATACGTCATACGTTATACGTTATACGTTATACGTTATACGCTATACATTATACGTTATACGTTATACATTACATGTTATACGTTATACGTTATGCGTTAAACGTTGTACGATATTCGTTATGCGTCATACGTTATTAGTTATACGTTATACGGTATACGTTATACGTTGTACGTTATACGTTACACGTTATACGTTATACGTTATACGTTATACGTTATACGTTATACGTTATACGTTATACGTTATACATTATGCGTTATACGTTTTACGTTATTCGTTATACGTTATACGTTATACGATATACGTTATACGTTATACGTTATACGTTATACGTCATACGTTATACGTTATACGTTATACGTTATACGTTATACGTTATACGTTATACGTTATACGTTGTACGTTATACGTTATACGTTATACGTTATACGTTATACGCTATACATTATACGTTATACGTTATACATTACATGTTATACGTTATACGTTATGCGTTAAACGTTGTACGATATTCGTTATACGTCATACGTTATTAGTTATACGTTATACGGTATACGTTATACGTTGTACGTTATACGTTACACGTTATACGTTATACGTTATACGTTATACGTTATACGTTGTACGTTATACGTTATAAGTTGTACGTTATACGATATACGTTATACGTTATTCTTTATACGTTCTTCGTTACACGTTATACGTTATACGTTATACGTTATACGTTTTACGTTATTCGTTATACGTTATACGTTATACGATATACGTTACACGTTATACGTTATACGTTATACGTTATACGTTATACTTTATACGTTGTAGGTGTTACGTTATACGTTATACGTTATACGTTATTCGTAATACGTTATACGTGATACGTTATACGTTGTACGTTATACGTTATACGTTATACGTTATACGCTATACATTATACGTTATACGTTATACATTACATGTTATACGTTGTACGTTATACGTTATAAGTTGTACGTTATACGATATACGTTATACGTTATTCTTTATACGTTCTTCGTTACACGTTATACGTTATACGTTATACTTTATACGTTTTACGTTATTCGTTATACGTTATACGTTATACGATATACGTTACACGTTATACGATATACGTTATACGTTATACGTTATACTTTATACGTTATAGGTGTTACGTTATACGTTATACGTTATACGTTATTCGTAATACGTTATACGTGATACGTTATACATTGTGCGGTATACGTTATACGTTATACGTTATACGCTATACACTATACGTTATACGTTATACGTTATACGTTATACGTTATACGTTATGCGTTATACGTTATACGTTATACGTTATACGTTATACGTTATACGTTATACGTTATACGTTATACGTTATACGTTATACGTTATACGTTATACGTTATACGTTATACGTTATACGTTCTACGTTATACGTTATACGTTATACGTTATACGTTATAGGTTATACGTTATACGTTATACGTTATACGTTATAAGTTATACGTTATACGACATAGGTTATACGTTGAACGTTATACGTTATACGTAGTATGTAATGCGTCATACGTTTTACGTTATTCGTTATACGTTATACGTTATACGTTATACGTTATACGTTATACGTTATACGTTATATGTTATACGTTATACGTTATACGTTATACGTTATACGTTATACGTTATACGTTATACGTTATACGTTATACGTTATACGTTATACGTTATACGTTATACGTTATACGTTATACGTTATACGTTATACGTTATACGTTATACGTTATACGTTATACGTTATACGTTATACTTTATAGGTTATACGTTATACGTTATACGTTATACGTTATACGTTACACGTTATACGTTATACGTTATACGTTATACGTTATACGTTATAGGTTATACGTTATACGTTATACGTTATACGTTATGAGTTATACGTTATACGTCATAGGTTATACGTTGAACGTGATACGTTATACGTTATACGTTATACGTTATACGTTATACGTTATACGTTATACGTTATACGTTATACGTTATACGTTATACGTTATACGTTATACGTTATACGTTATACGTTATACGTTATACGTTATACGTTATACGTTATACGTTATACGTTATACGTTATACGTTATACGTTATACGTTATACGTCATACGTTATACGTCATACGTTATACGTCCTACGTTATACGTCATACGTTATACGTTATACGTTATACGTTATACGTTATACGTTGTACGTTATACGTTATACGTTATACGTTATACGTTATACGTTATACGTTATACGTTATACGTTATACGTTATACGTTATACGTTATACGTTATGCGTTATACGTTATACGTTATACGTTATACGTTATACGTTATACGTTATACGTTATACGTTATACGTTATACGTTATACGTTATACGTTATACGTTATACGTTATACGTTATACGTTATACGTTATACGTTATACGTTATACGTTATACGCTATACGTTACATGTTATACGTTATACATTATACGTTATACGTTATGCGTTATACGTTATACGTTATACGTTATACGTTATACGTTATACGTTATACGTTATACGTCGTACGTTATACGTTATACGTTATACGTTATACGTTATACGTTATACGTTATACGTTATACGTTATACGTTATACGGTATACGTTATACGTTGTACGTTATACGTTATACGTTATACGTTATACGTTATACGTTATACGTTATACGTTATACGTTATACGTTATACGTTATACGTTATACGTTATACGTTATACGTTATACGTTATACGTTATACGTTATACGTTATACGTTATACGTTATACGTTATACGTTATACGTTATACGTTATACGTTATACGTTATACGTTATACGTTATACGTTATACGCTATACGTTACATGTTATACGTTATACGTTATACGTTATACGTTATACGTTATACGTTATACGTTATACGTTATACGTTATACGTTATACGTTATACGTTATACTTTATACGTTATACGTTATACGTTATACGTTATACGTTATACGTTATACGTTATACGTTATACGTTATACGTTATAGGTTATACGTTATACGTTATACGTTATACGATACAAGTTATACGTTATACGTCATACGTTATACGTTATACGTTATACGTTATACGTTATACGTTGTACGTTATACGTTATACGTTATACGTTATACGTTATACGTTATACGTTATACGTTATACGTTATACGTTATACGTTATACATTATACGTTATACGTTATAGGTTATACGTTATACGTTATACGTTATACGTTATACGTTATACGTTATACGTTATACGTTGTACGTAGTACGTTATAAGTTGTACGTTATACGATATACGTTATACGTTATACGGTATACGTTATACGTTGTACGTTCCATGTTATACGTTATACGTTATACGTTATACGTTATACGTTATACGTTATACGTTACACGTTATACGTCATAGGTTATACGTTATACGTTATACGTTATACGTTATACGTTATACGTTATACGTTATACGTTATACGTTATACGTTATACGTTATACGTTATACGTTATACGCTATACGTTACATGTTATACGTTATACATTATACGTTATACGTTATGCGTTATACGTTATACGTTATACGTTATACGTTATACGTTGTACGTTATACGTTACACGTTATACGTTATACGTCATAGGTTATACGTTATACGTTATACGTTATGCGTTATACGTTATACGTTATACGTTATACGTTATACGTTATACGTTATGCGTTATACGTTATACGTTATTAGTTATACGTTATACGTTATACGTTATACGTTATACGTTATACGTTATACGTTATACGTTATACATTATACGTTATACGTTATACGTTATACGTTATACGTTATACGTTATACGTTATACGTTATACGTTATACGTTATACGTTATACGTTATACGCTATACGTTACATGTTATACGTTATACGTTATACGTTATGCGTTATACGTTGTACGTTATACGTTATACGTTATACGTTATACGTTATACGTTATACTTTATACGTTATACGTTATACGTTATACGTTATACGTTATACGTTATACGTTATACGTTATACGTTATACGTTATAGGTTATACGTTATACGTTATACGTTATACGATACAAGTTATACGTTATACGTCATACGTTATACGTTATACGTTATACGTTATACGTTATACGTTGTACGTTATACGTTATACGTTATACGTTATACGTTATACGTTATACGTTATACGTTATACGTTATACGTTATACGTTATACATTATACGTTATACGTTATAGGTTATACGTTATACGTTATACGTTATACGTTATACGTTATACGTTATACGTTATACGTTGTACGTAGTACGTTATAAGTTGTACGTTATACGATATACGTTATACGTTATACGGTATACGTTATACGTTGTACGTTCCATGTTATACGTTATACGTTATACGTTATACGTTATACGTTATACGTTATACGTTACACGTTATACGTCATAGGTTATACGTTATACGTTATACGTTATACGTTATACGTTATACGTTATACGTTGTACGTTATACGTTATACGTTATACGTTATACGTTATACGTTATACGTTATACGTCATAGGTTATACGTTATACGTTATACGTTATGCGTTATACGTTATGAGTTATACGTTATACGTTATACGTTATACGTTATACGTTATACGTTATACGTTATACGTTATGCGTTATACGTTATACGTTATTAGTTATACGTTATACGGTATACGTTATACGTTGTACGTTACATGTTATACATTATACGTTATACGTTATACGATATACGTTATACGTTACACGTTATACGTTATGCGTTATACGTTATACGTTATACGCTATACGTTACATGTTATACGTTATACATTATACGTTATACGTTATACGTTATACGTTATACGTTATACGTTATACGTTATACGTTATACGTTATACGTCATAGGTTATACGTTATATGTTATACGTTATACGTTATACGTTATACGTTATACGTCATACGTTATACGTTATACGTTATACGTTATACGTTATACGTTATACGTTATACGTTATACTTTATACGTTATACGTTATACGTTATACGTTATACGTTATGCGTTATACGTTATACGTTATACGTTATACGTTATACGTTATACGTTATACGTTGTACGTTATACGTTATACGTTATACGTTACAAGTTATACGTTATACGTTATACGTTATACGTCATAGGTTATACGTTATACGTTATACGTTATACGTTATACGTTATACGTTATACGTTATACGTTATACGTTATACGTTATACGTTATACGTTATACGTTATACGTTATACGTTATACGTTATACGTTATACGTTATACGTTATACTTTATACGTTATACGTTATACGTTATACGTCATAGGTTATACGTTATATGTTATACGTTATACGTTATA
Organism: Ptiloglossa arizonensis; assembly: GCF_051014685.1. Taxonomy (NCBI): domain Eukaryota; kingdom Metazoa; phylum Arthropoda; class Insecta; order Hymenoptera; family Colletidae; genus Ptiloglossa; species Ptiloglossa arizonensis. Next base: position 1,528,029 of record NW_027478440.1, on the reverse strand, counting down.
CGTTATACGTTATACGTCATACGTTATACGTTATACGTTATTGGTTATAAGTTGTACGTTATACGATATACGTTATACGTTATTCTTTATACGTTCTTCGTTACACGTTATACGTTATACGTTATACGTTATACGTTTTACGTTATTCGTTATACGTTATACGTTATACGATATACGTTACACGTTATACGTTATACGTTATACGTTATACGTTATACTTTATACGTTATAGGTGTTACGTTATACGTTATACGTTATACGTTATACGTTATACGTTATACGTTATACGTTATACGTTATACGTTATACGTTATACGTTATACGTTATACGTCATACGTTATACGTTATACGTTATACGTTATACGTTATACGTTATACGTTATACGTTATACGTTATACTTTATACGTTATACGTTATACGTTATACGTTATACGTTATGCGTTATACGTTATACGTTATACGTTATACGTTATACGTTATACGTTGTACGTTATACGTTATACGTTATACGTTACAAGTTATACGTTATACGTTATACGTTATACGTCATAGGTTATACGTTATACGTTATACGTTATACGTTATACGTTATACGTTATACGTTATACGATATACGTTATACGTTATACGTTATACGTTATACGTTATACGTTATACGTTATACGTTATACGTCATACGTTATACGTTATACGTTATTGGTTATAAGTTGTACGTTATACGATATACGTTATACGTTATTCTTTATACGTTCTTCGTTAAACGTTATACGTTATACGTTATACGTTATACGTTTTACGTTATTCGTTATACGTTATACGTTATACGATATACGTTACACGTTATACGTTATACGTTATACGTTATACGTTATACTTTATACGTTATAGGTGTTACGTTATACGTTATACGTTATACGTTATTCGTAATACGTTATACGTTATACGTTATACGTTATACGTCATAGGTTATACGTTATATGTTATACGTTATACGTTATACGTTATACGTTATACGTTGTACGTTATACGTTATACGTTATACGTTATACGTTATACGTTATACGTTGTACGTTGTACGTTATACGTTATACGTTATACGTTATACGTTATACGTTATACGTTATACGTTATACGTTGTACGTTACATGTTATACATTATACGTTATACGTTATACGATATACGTTATACGTTATACGTTATACGTTATGCGTTATACGTTATACGTTATACGCTATACGTTACATGTTATACGCTATACATTATACGTTATACGTTATACATTACATGTTATACGTTATACGTTATGCGTTAAACGTTGTACGATATTCGTTATACGTCATACGTTATTAGTTATACGTTATACGGTATACGTTATACGTTATACGTTATACGTTATACGTAATACGTTATACGTTATACGTTATACGTTATACGTTATACGTTATACGTTATACGCTATACGTTACATGTTATACGTTATACGTTATACGTTATACGTTATGCGTTATACGTTATACGTTATACGTTATACGTTATACGTTATACGTTATACGTTATACGTCGTACGTTATACGTTATACGTTATACGTTATACGTTATACGTTATACGTTATACGTTATACGTCATACGGTATACGTTATACGTTGTACGTTATACGTTACACGTTATACGTTACACGTCATAGGTTATACGTTATACGTTATACGTTAAGCGTTATACGTTATACGTTATACGTTATACGTTATACGTTATACGTTATGCGTTATACGTTATACGTTATACGTTATACGCTATACGTTACATGTTATACGTTATACGTTATACGTTATACGTTATACGTTATACGTTATACGTTATACGTTATACGTTATACGTTATACGTTATACGTTATACGTTATACGTTATACGGTATACGTTATACGTTGTACGTTATACGTTACACGTTATACGTTATACGTCATAGGTTATACGTTATACGTTATACGTTATGCGTTATACGTTATACGTTATACGTTATACGTTATACGTTATACGTTATGCGTTATACGTTATACGTTATTAGTTATACGTTATACGTTATACGTTATACGTTATACGTTATACGTTATACGTTATACGTTATACATTATACGTTATACGTTATACGTTATACGTTATACGTTATACGTTATACGTTATACGTTATACGTTATACGTTATACGTTATACGTTATACGCTATACGTTACATGTTATACGTTATACGTTATACGTTATACGTTATACGTTATACGTTATACGTTATACGTTATACGTTATACGTTATACGTTATACTTTATACGTTATACGTTATACGTTATACGTTATACGTTATACGTTATACGTTATACGTTATACGTTATACATTATAGGTTATACGTTATACGTTATACGTTATACGAAACAAGTTATACGTTATACGTCATACGTTATACGTTATACGTTATACGTTATACGTTATACGTTATACGTTGTACGTTATACGTTATACGTTATACGTTATACGTTATACTTTATACGTTATACGTTATACGTTATACGTTATACGTTATACGTTATACGTTATACGTTATACGTTATACGTTATAGGTTATACGTTATACGTTATACGTTATACGTTATACGTTATACGTTGTACGTAATACGTTATAAGTTGTACGTTATACGATATACGTTATACGTTATACGGTATACGTTATACGTTGTACGTTCCATGTTATACGTTATACGTTATACGTTATACGTTATACGTTATACGTTATACGTTACACGTTATACGTCATAGGTTATACATTATACGTTATACGTTATACGTTATACGTTATACGTTATACGTTGTACGTTATACGTTATACGTTATACGTTATACGTTATACGTTATACGTTATACGTCATAGGTTATACGTTATACGTTATACGTTATACGTTATACGTTATACGTTATACGTTATACGTTATACGTTATACATTATACGTTATACGTTATACGTTATACGTTATACGTTATACGTTATACGTTATACGTTATTAGTTATACGTTATACGTTATACGTTATACGTTATACGTTATACGTTATACGTTATACGTTATACATTATACGTTATACGTTATACGTTATACGTTATACGTTATACGTTATACGTTATACGTTATACGTTATACGTTATACGTTATACGTTATACGCTATACGTTACATGTTATACGTTATACGTTATACGTTATACGTTATACGTTATACGTTATACGTTATACGTTATACGTTATACGTTATACGTTATACTTTATACGTTATACGTTATACGTTATACGTTATACGTTATACGTTATACGTTATACGTTATACGTTATACGTTATAGGTTATACGTTATACGTTATACGTTATACGATACAAGTTATACGTTATACGTCATACGTTATACGTTATACGTTATACGTTATACGTTATACGTTGTACGTTATACGTTATACGTTATACGTTATACGTTATACGTTATACGTTATACGTTATACGTTATACGTTATACGTTATACGTTATACATTATACGTTATACGTTATAGGTTATACGTTATACGTTATACGTTATACGTTATACGTTATACGTTATACGTTATACGTCATACGTTATACGTTATACGTTATACGTTATACGTTATACGTTGTACGTTATACGTTATACGTTATACGTTATACGTTATACGTTATACGTTATACGTTATACGTTATACGTTATACGTTATACGTTATACATTATACGTTATACGTTATACGTTATACGTTATACGTTATACGTTATACGTTATACGTTATACGTTATACGTTATACGGTATACGTTATACGTTGTACGTTATACGTTACACGTTATACGTTATACGTCATAGGTTATACGTTATACGTTATACGTTATGCGTTATACGTTATACGTTATACGTTATACGTTATACGTTATACGTTATGCGTTATACGTTATACGTTATTAGTTATACGTTATACGTTATACGTTATACGTTATACGTTATACGTTATACGTTATACGTTATACGTTATACGTTATACGTTATACGTTATACGTTATACGTTATACGTTATACGTTATACGTTATACGTTATACGTTATACGTTATACGTTATACGTTATACGCTATACGTTACATGTTATACGTTATACGTTATACGTTATACGTTATACGTTATACGTTATACGTTATACGTTATACGTTATACGTTATACGTTATACTTTATACGTTATACGTTATACGTTATACGTTATACGTTATACGTTATACGTTATACGTTATACGTTATACGTTATAGGTTATACGTTATACGTTATACGTTATACGATACAAGTTATACGTTATACGTCATACGTTATACGTTATACGTTATACGTTATACGTTATACGTTATACGTTGTACGTTATACGTTATACGTTATACGTTATACGTTATACTTTATACGTTATACGTTATACGTTATACGTTATACGTTATACGTTATACGTTATACGTTATACGTTATACGTTATAGGTTATACGTTATACGTTATACGTTATACGTTATACGTTGTACGTAATACGTTATAAGTTGTACGTTATACGATATACGTTATACGTTATACGGTATACGTTATACGTTGTACGTTCCATGTTATACGTTATACGTTATACGTTATACGTTATACGTTATACGTTATACGTTACACGTTATACGTCATAGGTTATACATTATACCTTATACGTTATACGTTATACGTTATACGTTATACGTTGTACGTTATACGTTATACGTTATACGTTATACGTTATACGTTATACGTTATACGTCATAGGTTATACGTTATACGTTATACGTTATACGTTATACGTTATACGTTATACGTTATACGTTATACGTTATATATTATACGTTATACGTTATACGTTATACGTTATACGTTATACGTTATACGTTATACGTTATTAGTTATACGTTATACGTTATACGTTATACGTTATACGTTATACGTTATACGTTATACGTTATACATTATACGTTATACGTTATACGTTATACGTTATACGTTATACGTTATACGTTATACGTTATACGTTATACGTTATACGTTATACGTTATACGCTATACGTTACATGTTATACGTTATACGTTATACGTTATACGTTATACGTTATACGTTATACGTTATACGTTATACGTTATACGTTATACGTTATACTTTATACGTTATACGTTATACGTTATACGTTATACGTTATACGTTATACGTTATACGTTATACGTTATACGTTATAGGTTATACGTTATACGTTATACGTTATACGATACAAGTTATACGTTATACGTCATACGTTATACGTTATACGTTATACGTTATACGTTATACGTTGTACGTTATACGTTATACGTTATACGTTATACGTTATACGTTATACGTTATACGTTATACGTTATACGTTATACGTTATACGTTATACATTATACGTTATACGTTATAGGTTATACGTTATACGTTATACGTTATACGTTATACGTTATACGTTATACGTTATACGTTATACGTTGTACGTAGTACGTTATAAGTTGTACGTTATACGATATACGTTATACGTTATACGGTATACGTTATACGTTGTACGTTCCATGTTATACGTTATACGTTATACGTTATACGTTATACGTTATACGTTATACGTTACACGTTATACGTCATAGGTTATACGTTATACGTTATACGTTATACGTTATACGTTATACGTTATACGTTGTACGTTATACGTTATACGTTATACGTTATACGTTATACGTTATACGTTATACGTTATACGTTGTACGTTATACGTTATACGTTATACGTTATACGTTATACGTTATACGTTATACGTCATAGGTTATACGTTATACGTTATACGTTATGCGTTATACGTTATGCGTTATACGTTATACGTTATACGTTATACGTTATACGTTATACGTTATACGTTATACGTTATGCGTTATACGTTATACGTTATTAGTTATACGTTATACGGTATACGTTATACGTTGTACGTTACATGTTATACATTATACGTTATACGTTATACGATATACGTTATACGTTACACGTTATACGTTATGCGTTATACGTTATACGTTATACGCTATACGTTACATGTTATACGTTATACATTATACGTTATACGTTATACGTTATACGTTATACGTTATACGTTATACGTTATACGTTATACGTTATACGTCATAGGTTATACGTTATATGTTATACGTTATACGTTATACGTTATACGTTATACGTCATACGTTATACGTTATACGTTATACGTTATACGTTATACGTTATACGTTATACGTTATACTTTATACGTTATACGTTATACGTTATACGTTATACGTTATGCGTTATACGTTATACGTTATACGTTATACGTTATACGTTATACGTTGTACGTTATACGTTATACGTTATACGTTACAAGTTATACGTTATACGTTATACGTTATACGTCATAGGTTATACGTTATACGTTATACGTTATACGTTATACGTTATACGTTATACGTTATACGTTATACGTTATACGTTATACGTTATACGTTATACGTTATACGTTATACGTTATACGTTATACGTTATACGTTATACGTTATACGTTATACGTTATACGTTATACTTTATACGTTATACGTTATACGTTATACGTCATAGGTTATACGTTATATGTTATACGTTATACGTTATACGTTATACGTTATACGTCATACGTTATACGTTATACGTTATTGGTTATAAGTTGTACGTTATACGATATACGTTATACGTTATTCTTTATACGTTCTTCGTTACACGTTATACGTTATACGTTATACGTTATACGTTTTACGTTATTCGTTATACGTTATACGTTATACGATATACGTTACACGATATACGTTATACGTTATACGTTATACGCTATACTTTATACGTTATAGGTGTTACGTTATACGTTATACGTTATACGTTATACGTTATACGTTATACGTTATACGTTATACGTTATACGTTATACGTTATACGTTATACGTTATACGTTATACGTCATACGTTATACGTTATACGTTATACGTTATACGTTATACGTTATACGTTATACGTTATACGTTATACTTTATACGTTATACGTTATACGTTATACGTTATACGTTATGCGTTATACGTTATACGTTATACGTTATACGTTATACGTTATACGTTGTACGTTATACGTTATACGTTATACGTTACAAGTTATACGTTATACGTTATACGTTATACGTCATAGGTTATACGTTATACGTTATACGTTATACGTTATACGTTATACGTTATACGTTATACGATATACGTTATACGTTATACGTTATACGTTATACGTTATACGTTATACGTTATACGTTATACGTCATACGTTATACGTTATACGTTATTGGTTATAAGTTGTACGTTATACGATATACGTTATACGTTATTCTTTATACGTTCTTCGTTACACGTTATACGTTATACGTTATACGTTATACGTTTTACGTTATTCGTTATACGTTATACGTTATACGATATACGTTACACGTTATACGTTATACGTTATACGTTATACGTTATACTTTATACGTTATAGGTGTTACGTTATACGTTATACGTTATACGTTATTCTTAATACGTTATACGTTATACGTTATACGTTATACGTTATACGTCATAGGTTATACGTTATATGTTATACGTTATACGTTATACGTTATACGTTATACGTTGTACGTTATACGTTATACGTTATACGTTATACGTTATACGTTATACGTTGTACGTTGTACGTTATACGTTATACGTTATACGTTATACGTTATACGTTATACGTTATACGTTATACGTTGTACGTTACATGTTATACATTATACGTTATACGTTATACGATATACGTTATACGTTATACGTTATACGTTATGCGTTATACGTTATACGTTATACGCTATACGTTACATGTTATACGCTATACATTATACGTTATACGTTATACATTACATGTTATACGTTATACGTTATGCGTTAAACGTTGTACGATATTCGTTATACGTCATACGTTATTAGTTATACGTTATACGGTATACGTTATACGTTATACGTTATACGTTATACGTTATACGTTATACGTTATACGTTATACGTTATACGTCATACGGTATACGTTATACGTTGTACGTTATACGTTACACGTTATACGTTACACGTCATAGGTTATACGTTATACGTTATACGTTAAGCGTTATACGTTATACGTTATACGTTATACGTTATACGTTATACGTTATGCGTTATACGTTATACGTTATACGTTATACGCTATACGTTACACGTCATAGGTTATACGTTATACGTTATACGTTAAGCGTTATACGTTATACGTTATACGTTATACGTTATACGTTATACGTTATGCGTTATACGTTATACGTTATACGTTATACGCTATACGTTACATGTTATACGTTATACGTTATACGTTATACGTTATACGTTATACGTTATACGTTATACGTTATACGTTATACGTTATACGTTATACGTTATACGTTATACGTTATACGTTATACGTTATACGGTATACGTTATACGTTGTACGTTATACGTTACACGTTATACGTTATACGTCATAGGTTATACGTTATACGTTATACGTTATGCGTTATACGTTACACGTCATAGGTTATACGTTATACGTTATACGTTATGCGTTATACGTTATACGTTATACGTTATACGTTATACGTTATACGTTATGCGTTATACGTTATACGTTATACGTTATACGCTATACGTTACATGTTATACGTTATACGTTATACGTTATACGTTATACGTTATACGTTATACGTTATACGTTATACGTTATACGTTATACGTTATACGTTATACGTTATACGTTATACGTTATACGTTATACGTTATACGGTATACGTTATACGTTGTACGTTATACGTTACACGTTATACGTTATACGTCATAGGTTATACGTTATACGTTATACGTTATGCGTTATACGTTATACGTTATACGTTATACGTTATACGTTATACGTTATACGTTATGCGTTATACGTTATACGTTATTAGTTATACGTTATACGTTATACGTTATACGTTATACGTTATACGTTATACGTTATACGTTATACATTATACGTTATACGTTATACGTTATACGTTATACGTTATACGTTATACGTTATACGTTATACGTTATACGTTATACGTTATACGTTATACGCTATACGTTACATGTTATACGTTATACGTTATACGTTATACGTTATACGTTATACGTTATACGTTATACGTTATACGTTATACTTTATACGTTATACGTTATACGTTATACGTTATACGTTATACGTTATACGTTATACGTTATACGTTATACGTTATACGTTATAGGTTATACGTTATACGTTATACGTTATACGTTACAAGTTATACGTTATACGTCATACGTTATACGTTATACGTTATACGTTATACGTTATACGTTGTACGTTATACGTTATACGTTATACGTTATACGTTATACGTTATACGTTATACGTTATACGTTATACGTTATACGTTATACATTATACGTTATACGTTATAGGTTATACGTTATAAGTTATACGTTATACGTTATACGTTATACGTTATACGTTATACGTTGTACGTTATACGTTATAAGTTGTACGTTATACGATATACGTTATACGTTATACGGTATACGTTATACGTTGTACGTTCCATGTTATACGTTATACGTTATACGTTATACGTTATACGTTATACGTTATACGTTATACGTTATACGTTACACGTTATACGTCATAGGTTATACGTTATACGTTATACGTTATACGTTATACGTTATACGTTATACGTTATACGTTATACGTTATACGTTATACGTTATACGTTATACGTCATACGTTATACGTCATAGGTTATACGTTATACGTTATACGTTATGCGTTATACGTTATGCGTTATACGTTATACGTTATACGTTATACGTTATACGTTATACGTTATACGTTATACGTTATGCGTTATACGTTATACGTTATTAGTTATACGTTATACGGTATACGTTATACGTTGTACGTTACATGTTATACATTATACGTTATACGTTATACGATATACGTTATACGTTATACGTTATACGTTATGCGTTATACGTTATACGTTATACGCTATACGTTACATGTTATACGTTATACATTATACGTTATACGTTATACGTTATACGTTATACGTTATACGTTATACGTTATACGTTATACGTCATAGGTTATACGTTATATGTTATACGTTATACGTTATACGTTATACGTTATACGTTATACGTCATACGTTATACGTTATACGTTATACGTTATACGTTATACGTTATACTTTATACGTTATACGTTATACGTTATACGTTATACGTTATGCGTTATACGTTATACGTTATACGTTATACGTTATACGTTATACGTTGTACGTTATACGTTATACGTTATACGTTACAAGTTATACGTTATACGTTATACGTTATACGTCATAGGTTATACGTTATACGTTATACGTTATACGTTATACGTTATACGTTATACGTTATACGATATACGTTATACGTTATACGTTATACGTTATACGTTATACGTTATACGTTATACGCTATACGTTACATGTTATACGTTATACGTTATACGTTATACGTTATACGTTATACGTTATACGTTATACGTTATACGTTATACTTTATACGTTATACGTTATACGTTATACGTTATACGTTATACGATATACGTCATACGTTATACGGTATACGTTATACGTTGTACGTTCCATGTTATACGTTATACGTTATACGTTATACGTTATACGTTATACGTTATACGTTATACGTTATACGTTATACGTCATAGGTTATACGTTATATGTTATACGTTATACGTTATACGTTATACGTTATACGTTATACGTTATACGTTATACGTTATACGTTATACGTTATACGTTATACGTTATACGTTATACGTTATACGGTATACGTTATACGTTGTACGTTATACGTTACACGTTATACGTTATACGTCATAGGTTATACGTTATACGTTATACGTTATGCGTTATACGTTATACGTTATACGTTATACGATATACGTTATACGTTATACGTTATACGTTATGCGTTATACGTTATACGTTATACGCTATACGTTACATGTTATACGTTATACATTATACGTTATACGTTATACGTTATACGTTATACGTTATACGTTATACGTTATACGTTATACGTCATAGGTTATACGTTATATGTTATACGTTATACGTTATACGTTATACGTTATACGTCATACGTTATACGTTATACGTTATACGTTATACGTTATACGTTATACGTTATACGTTATACGTTATACGTTATACGTCATAGGTTATACGTTATACGTTATACGTTATGCGTTATACGTTATGCGTTATACGTTATACGTTATACGTTATACGTTATACGTTATACGTTATACGTTATACGTTATGCGTTATACGTTATACGTTATTAGTTATACGTTATACGGTATACGTTATACGTTGTACGTTACATGTTATACATTATACGTTATACGTTATACGATATACGTTATACGTTATACGTTATACGTTATGCGTTATACGTTATACGTTATACGCTATACGTTACATGTTATACGTTATACGTTATACGTTATACGTTATACGTTATACATTATACGTTATACGTTATACGTTATACGTTATACGTTATACGTTATACGTTATACGTTATACGTTATACGTTATACGTTATACGTTATACGCTATACGTTACATGTTATACGTTATACGTTATACGTTATACGTTATACGTTATACGTTATACGTTATACGTTATACGTTATACTTTATACGTTATACGTTATACGTTATACGTTATACGTTATACGTTATACGTTATACGTTATACGTTATACGTTATACGTTATAGGTTATACGTTATACGTTATACGTTATACGTTACAAGTTATACGTTATACGTCATACGTTATACGTTATACGTTATACGTTATACGTTATACGTTGTACGTTATACGTTATACGTTATACGTTATACGTTATACGTTATACGTTATACGTTATACGTTATACGTTATACGTTATACATTATACGTTATACGTTATAGGTTATACGTTATACGTTATACGTTATACGTTATACGTTATACGTTATACGTTATACGTTGTACGTTATACGTTATAAGTTGTACGTTATACGATATACGTTATACGTTATACGGTATACGTTATACGTTGTACGTTCCATGTTATACGTTATACGTTATACGTTATACGTTATACGTTATACGTTATACGTTATACGTTATACGTTACACGTTATACGTCATAGGTTATACGTTATACGTTATACGTTATACGTTATACGTTATACGTTATACGTTATACGTTATACGTTATACGTTATACGTTATACATTATACGTTATACGTTATACGTCATAGGTTATACGTTATACGTTATACGTTATGCGTTATACGTTATGCGTTATACGTTATACGTTATACGTTATACGTTATACGTTATACGTTATACGTTATACGTTATGCGTTATACGTTATACGTTATTAGTTATACGTTATACGGTATACGTTATACGTTGTACGTTACATGTTATACATTATACGTTATACGTTATACGATATACGTTATACGTTATACGTTATACGTTATGCGTTATACGTTATACGTTATACGCTATACGTTACATGTTATACGTTATACATTATACGTTATACGTTATACGTTATACGTTATACGTTATACGTTATACGTTATACGTTATACGTCATAGGTTATACGTTATATGTTATACGTTATACGTTATACGTTATACGTTATACGTCATACGTTATACGTTATACGTTATACGTTATACGTTATACGTTATACTTTATACGTTATACGTTATACGTTATACGTTATACGTTATGCGTTATACGTTATACGTTATACGTTATACGTTATACGTTATACGTTGTACGTTATACGTTATACGTTATACGTTACAAGTTATACGTTATACGTTATACGTTATACGTCATAGGTTATACGTTATACGTTATACGTTATACGTTATACGTTATACGTTATACGTTATACGATATACGTTATACGTTATACGTTATACGTTATACGTTATACGTTATACGTTATACGCTATACGTTACATGTTATACGTTATACGTTATACGTTATACGTTATACGTTATACGTTATACGTTATACGTTATACGTTATACTTTATACGTTATACGTTATACGTTATACGTTATACGTTATACGATATACGTCATACGTTATACGGTATACGTTATACGTTGTACGTTCCATGTTATACGTTATACGTTATACGTTATACGTTATACGTTATACGTTATACGTTATACGTTATACGTCATAGGTTATACGTTATATGTTATACGTTATACGTTATACGTTATACGTTATACGTTATACGTTATACGTTATACGTTATACGTTATACGTTATACGTTATACGTTATACGTTATACGTTATACGTTATACGGTATACGTTATACGTTGTACGTTATACGTTACACGTTATACGTTATACGTCATAGGTTATACGTTATACGTTATACGTTATGCGTTATACGTTATACGTTATACGTTATACGTTATACGTTATACGTTATACGTTATGCGTTATACGTTATACGTTATTAGTTATACGTTATACGTTATACGTTATACGTTATACGTTATACGTTATACGTTATACGTTATACATTATACGTTATACGTTATACGTTATACGTTATACGTTATACGTTATACGTTATACGTTATACGTTATACGTTATACGTTATACGCTATACGTTACATGTTATACGTTATACGTTATACGTTATACGTTATACGTTATACGTTATACGTTATACGTTATACGTTATACTTTATACGTTATACGTTATACGTTATACGTTATACGTTATACGTTATACGTTATACGTTATACGTTATACGTTATACGTTATAGGTTATACGTTATACGTTATACGTTATACGTTACAAGTTATACGTTATACGTCATACGTTATACGTTATACGTTATACGTTATACGTTATACGTTGTACGTTATACGTTATACGTTATACGTTATACGTTATACGTTATACGTTATACGTTATACGTTATACGTTATACGTTATACATTATACGTTATACGTTATAGGTTATACGTTATACGTTATACGTTATACGTTATACGTTATACGTTATACGTTATACGTTGTACGTTATACGTTATAAGTTGTACGTTATACGATATACGTCATACGTTATACGGTATACGTTATACGTTGTACGTTCCATGTTATACGTTATACGTTATACGTTATACGTTATACGTTATACGTTATACGTTATACGTTACACGTTATACGTCATAGGTTATACGTTATACGTTATACGTTATACGTTATACGTTATACGTTATACGTTATACGTTATACGTTATACGTTATACGTTATACGTTATACGTTATACGTTATACGTTATACGTTATACATTATACGTTATACGTTATACGTTATACGTTATACGTTATACGTTATACGTTATACGTTATACGTTATACGTTATACGTTATACGTTATACGTTATACGTTATACGCTATACGTTACATGTTATACGTTATACGTTATACGTTATACGTTATACGTTATACGTTATACGTTATACGTTATACGTTATACTTTATACGTTATACGTTATACGTTATACGTTATACGTTATACGTTATACGTTATACGTTATACGTTATACGTTATAGGTTATACGTTATACGTTATACGTTATACGTTACAAGTTATACGTTATACGTCATACGTTATACGTTATACGTTATACGTTATACGTTATACGTTGTACGTTATACGTTATACGTTATACGTTATACGTTATACGTTATACGTTATACGTTATACGTTATACGTTATACGTTATACATTATACGTTATACGTTATAGGTTATACGTTATACGTTATACGTTATACGTTATACGTTATACGTTATACGTTATACGTTGTACGTTATACGTTATAAGTTGTACGTTATACGATATACGTTATACGTTATACGGTATACGTTATACGTTGTACGTTCCATGTTATACGTTATACGTTATACGTTATACGTTATACGTTATACGTTATACGTTATACGTTATACGTTATACGTTATACGTTATACGTTATACGTTACACGTTATACGTCATAGGTTACACGTTATACGTTATACGTTATACGTTATACGTTATACGTTATACGTTATACGTTATACGTTATACGTTATACGTTATACGTTATACGTTATACGTTATACGTCATAGGTTATACGTTATACGTTATACGTTATGCGTTATACGTTATGCGTTATACGTTATACGTTATACGTTATACGTTATACGTTATACGTTATACGTTATACGTTATACGTTATGCGTTATACGTTATACGTTATTAGTTATACGTTATACGGTATACGTTATACGTTGTACGTTACATGTTATACATTATACGTTATACGTTATACGATATACGTTATACGTTATACGTTATACGTTATGCGTTATACGTTATACGTTATACGCTATACGTTACATGTTATACGTTATACATAATACGTTATACGTTATACGTTATACGTTATACGTTATACGTTATACGTTATACGTTATACGTCATAGGTTATACGTTATATGTTATACGTTATACGTTATACGTTATACGTTATACGTCATACGTTATACGTTATACGTTATACGTTATACGTTATACGTTGTACGTTATACGTTATACTTTAAACGTTATACGTTATACGTTATACGTTATACGTTATGCGTTATACGTTATACGTTATACGTTATACGTTATACGTTATACGTTGTACGTTATACGTTATACGTTATACGTTACAAGTTATACGTTATACGTTATACGTTATACGTCATAGGTTATACGTTATACGTTATACGTTATACGTTATACGTTATACGTTATACGTTATACGATATACGTTATACGTTATACGTTATACGTTATACGTTATACGTTATACGTTATACGTTATACGTTATACGTTATACGTTATACGTTATACGCTATACGTTATACGTTATACGTTATACGTTATACGTTATACGTTATACGTTATACGTTATACGTTATACGTTATACGTTATACGTTATACTTTATACGTTATACGTTATACGATATACGTCATAGGTTATACGTTATATGTTATACGTTATACGTTATACGTTATACGTTATACGTTATACGTCATACGTTATACGTTATACGTTATTGGTTATACGTTATACGTTATACGTTATACGTTATACGTTATACGTTATACGTTATACGTTATACGTTATACGT
Organism: Ptiloglossa arizonensis; assembly: GCF_051014685.1. Lineage (NCBI taxonomy): Eukaryota > Metazoa > Arthropoda > Insecta > Hymenoptera > Colletidae > Ptiloglossa > Ptiloglossa arizonensis. The sequence goes on along the minus strand of NW_027478440.1, from coordinate 1,511,457 downwards.
TATACGTTATACGTTATACATTATACGTTATACGTTATACGTTATACGTTATACGTTATACGTTATACGTTATACGTTATACGTTATACGTTATACGTTATACGTTATACATTGTACGTTATACGTTATAAGTTGTACGTTATACGATATACGTTATACGTTATACGGTATACGTTATACGTTGTACGTTCCATGTTATACGTTATATGTTATACGTTATACGTTATACGTTATACGTTATACGTTACACGTTATACGTCATAGGTTATACGTTATACGTTATACGTTATACGTTATACGTTATACGTTATACGTTATACGTTATACGTTATACGTTATACGTCATAGGTTATACGTTATACGTTATACGTTATGCGTTATACGTTATGCGTTATACGTTATACGTTATACGTTATACGTTATACGTTATACGTTATACGTTATGCGTTATACGTTATACGTTATTAGTTATACGTTATACGGTATACGTTATACGTTGTACGTTACATGTTATACATTATACGTTATACGTTATACGATATATGTTATACGTTATACGTTATACGTTATACGTTATGCTTTATACGTTATACGTTATACGTTATACGATATACGTTATACGTTACACGTTATACGTTATACGTTATAAGTTATACGTTATACGTCATAGGTTATACGTTATATGTTGTACGTTATACGTTATACATTATACGTTATACGTTATACGTTATACGTTATACGTTATACGTTATACGTTATACGTTATACGTTATACGTTATACGTTATACGTTATACGTTATACGTTATACGTTATACGTTATACGTCATAGGTTATACGTTATACGTTATACGTTATGCGTTATACGTTATGCGTTATACGTTATACGTTATACGTTATACGTTATACGTTATACGTTATACGTTATACGTTATACGATATACGTTATACGTTACACGTTATACGTTATACGTTATAAGTTATACGTTATACGTCATAGGTTATACGTTATATGTTGTACGTTATACGTTATACGTTATACGTTATACGTTATACGTTATACGTTATACGTTATACGTTATGCGTTATACGTTATACGTTATTAGTTATACGTTATACGGTATACGTTATACGTTGTACGTTACATGTTATACATTATACGTTATACGTTATACGATATATGTTATACGTTATACGTTATACGTTATACGTTATGCTTTATACGTTATACGTTATACGTTATACGATATACGTTATACGTTACACGTTATACGTTATACGTTATAAGTTATACGTTATACGTCATAGGTTATACGTTATATGTTGTACGTTATACGTTATACATTATACGTTATACGTCATAGGTTATACGTTATACGTTATACGTTATGCGTTATACGTTATGCGTTATACGTTATACGTTATACGTTATACGTTATACGTTATACGTTATACGTTATACTTTATACTTTATACGTTATACGTTATACGTTATACGTTATACGTTATACGTTATACGTTATACGTTATACGTTATACGTTATACGTTATAGGTTATACGTTATACGTTATACGTTATATGTTACAAGTTATACGTTATACGTCATACGTTATACGTTATACGTTATACGTTATACGTTATACGTTGTACGTTATACGTTATACGTTATACGTTATACGTTATACGTTATACGTTATACGTTATACGTTATACGTTATACATTATACGTTATACGTTATACGTTATACGTTATACGTTATACGTTATACGTTATACGTAATACGTTATACGTTACATGTTATACATTATACGTTATACGTTATACGACATATCTTATACGTTATACGTTATACGTTATGCGTTATACGTTATACGTTATACGTTATACATTATACGTTATACGTTATACGTTATACGTTATACGTTATACGTTATACGTTATACGTTATACGTAATACGTTATACGTTACATGTTATACATTATACGTTATACGTTATACGATATATCTTATACGTTATACGTTATACGTTATGCGTTATACGTTATACGTTATACGCTATACGTTACATGTTATACGTTATACATTAAACGTTATACGTTATACGTTATACGTTATACGTTATACGTTATACGTTATACGTTATACGTTATACGTTATACGTCATAGGTTATACGTTATACGTTATACGTTATGCGTTATACGTTATGCGTTATACGTTATACGTTATACGTTATACGTTATACGTTATACGTTATACGTTATGCGTTATACGTTATACGTTATTAGTTATACGTTATACGGTATACGTTATACGTTGTACGTTACATGTTATACATTATACGTTATACGTTATACGATATATGTTATACGTTATACGTTATATGTTATGCGTTATACGTTATACGTTATACGCTATACGTTACATGTTATACGTTATACATTATACGTTATACGTTATACGTTATACGTTATACGTTATACGTTATACGTTATACGTTATACGTTATACGTTATACGTTATACGTCATAGGTTATACGTTATACGTTATACGTTATGCGTTATACGTTATGCGTTATACGTTATACGTTATACGTTATACGTTATACGTTATACGTTATGCGTTATACGTTATACGTTATTAGTTATACGTTATACGGTATACGTTATACGTTGTACGTTACATGTTATACATTATACGTTATACGTTATACGATATACGTTATACGTTATACGTTATACGTTATACGTTATACGTTATTGGTTATACGTTATACGTTATACGTTATACGTTATACGTTATACGTTATACGTTATACGTTATACGTTATACGTTATACGTTATACGTTATACGTTATACGTTATACGTTATACGTTATACGTTATACGTTATACGTTATACGTTATACGTTATACGTTATACGTTATACGTTATACGTTATACGTTATACGTTATACGTTATACGTTATACTTTATACGTTATACGTTATACGTTATACGTTGTACGTTATACGTTATACGTTATACGTTATACGTTATACGTTATACGTTATAGGTTATACGTTATACGTTATACGTTATATGTTACAAGTTATACGTTATACGTCATACGTTATACGTTATACGTTATACGTTATACGTTATACGTTGTACGTTATACGTTATACGTTATACGTTATACGTTATACGTTATACGTTATACGTTATACGTTATACGTTATACGTTATACGTTATACGTTATACATTATACGTTATACGTTATACGTTATACGTTATACGTTATACGTTATACGTAATACGTTATACGTTACATGTTATACATTATACGTTATACGTTATACGATATATGTTATACGTTATACGTTATACGTTATGCGTTATACGTTATACGTTATACGCTATACGTTACATGTTATACGTTATACATTATACGTTATACGTTATACGTTATACGTTATACGTTATACGTTATACGTTATACGTTATACGTTATACGTCATAGGTTATACGTTATACGTTATACGTTATGCGTTATACGTTATGCGTTATACGTTATACGTTATACGTTATACGTTATACGTTATACGTTATACGTTATACGTTATGCGTTATACGTTATACGTTATTAGTTATACGTTATACGGTATACGTTATACGTTGTACGTTACATGTTATACATTATACGTTATACGTTATACGATATATGTTATACGTTATACGTTATACGTTATACGTTATACGTTATACGTTGTACGTTATACGTTATAAGTTGTACGTTATACGATATACGTTATACGTTATACGGTATACGTTATACGTTGTACGTTCCATGTTATACGTTATACGTTATACGTTATACGTTATACGTTATACGTTATACGTTACACGTTATACGTCATAGGTTATACGTTATACGTTATACGTTATACGTTATACGTTATACGTTATACGTTATACGTTATACGTTATACGTTATACGTCATAGGTTATACGTTATACGTTATACGTTATGCGTTATACGTTATGCGTTATACGTTATACGTTATACGTTATACGTTATACGTTATACGTTATACGTTATGCGTTATACGTTATACGTTATTAGTTATACGTTATACGGTATACGTTATACGTTGTACGTTACATGTTATACATTATACGTTATACGTTATACGATATATGTTATACGTTATACGTTATACGTTATACGTTATGCTTTATACGTTATACGTTATACGTTATACGATATACGTTATACGTTATACGTTATACGTTATACGTTATACGTTATAAGTTATACGTTATACGTCATAGGTTATACGTTATATGTTGTACGTTATACGTTATACGTTATACGTTATACGTTATACGTTATACGTTATACGTTATACGTTATACGTTATACTTTATACGTTATACGTTATACGTTATACGTCATAGGTTATACGTTATACGTTATACGTTATACGTTATACGTTATATGTTATACGTTATACGTTATACGTTAACGTTATACTTTATACGTTATACGTTATACGTTATACGTCATAGGTTATACGTTATATGTTATACGTTATACGTTATACGTTATACGTTATACGTCATACGTTATACGTTATACGTTATTGGTTATACGTTATACGTTATACGTTATACGTTATACGTTATACGTTATACGTTATACGTTATACGTTATACGTTATACGTTATACGTTATACGTTATACGTTATACGTTATACGTTATACGTTATGCGTTATACGTTATACGTTATTAGTTATACGTTATACGGTATACGTTATACGTTGTACGTTACATGTTATACATTATACGTTATACGTTATACGATATATGTTATACGTTATACGTTATACGTTATGCGTTATACGTTGTACGTTGAACGTTGTACGTTATACGTTATACGTTATACGTTATACGTTATACGTTATACGTTATACGTTATACGTTATACGTTATACGTTATACGTTATACGTTATACGTTATACGTTATACGTTATACGTTATACGACATACGTTATACGTTATACGTTATACGTTATACGTTATACGTTATACGTTATACGTTATACGTTATACGTTATACGTTATACGTTATGCGTTATAGGATATACGTTATACGTTATACGTTGTACGTTATACGTTATACGTTGTACGTTATACGTTCTAAGTTATACGTTATACGTTAAACGTTGTACGTTATACGTTATACGTCATACGTTATACGTTATACGTTATACGTTATACGTTCTACGTTATACGTTATACGTTATACGTTATACGTTATACGTTATACGTTATACGTTATACGTTATACGTTATACGTTATACGTTATACGTTATATCTTATACGTTATACGTTATGCGTTATAGGATATACGTTATACGTTATACGTTGTACGTTATACGTTATACGTTGTACGTTAAACGTTCTACGTTATACGTTATACGTTAAACGTTGTACGTTATACGTTATACGTTATACGTTATACGTTATACGTTATACGTTATACGTTATACGTTATACGTTATACGTTATACGTTATACGTTATACGTTATAGGATATACGTAATACGTTATACGTTGTACGTTATACGTTATACGTTATACGTTAAACGTTGTACGTTATACGTTATACGTTATACGTTATACGTTATACGTTATACGTTATACGTTATACGTTATACGTTATGCGTTATAGGATATACGTTATACGTTATACGTTGTACGTTATACGTTATACGTTGTACGTTATACGTTCTACGTTATACGTTATAAGTTAAACGTTGTACGTTATACGTTATACGTTATACGTTATACGTTATACGTTATACGTTATACGTTATAGGATATACGTAATACGTTATACGTTGTACGTTATACGTTATACGTTATACGTTAAACGTTGTACGTTATACGTTATACGTTATACGTTATACGTTATACGTTATACGTTATACGTTATACGTTATACGTTATGCGTTATAGGATATACGTTATACGTTATACGTTGTACGTTATACGTTATACGTTGTACGTTATACGTTCTACGTTATACGTTATAAGTTAAACGTTGTACGTTATACGTTATACGTTATACGTTATACGTTATACGTTATACGTTATACGTTATACGTTATACGTTATACGTTATACGTTATACGTTATACGTTATACGTTACACGTTATACGGTATACGTTATACGTTATACGTTATACGTTATACGTTATACGTTATACGTTATACGTTATACGTTATATGTTATACGTTATACGTTATACGTTATACGTTATACGTTATACGTTATACGTTATACGTTATGCGTTATAGGATATACGTTATACGTTATACGTTGTACGTTATACGTTATACGTTATACGTTATACGTTATACGTTATACGTTCTACGTTATACGTTATACGTTAAACGTTGTACGTTATACGTTATACGTTATACGTTATACGTTATAAGTAATACGTTATACGTTATACGTTATGCGTTATACGTTATACGTTATACGTTATACGTTATACGTTATACGTTATACGTTATACGTTATACGTTATACGTTATACGTTATACGTTATACGTTATACGTTATACGTTATACGTTATACGTTATACGTTATACGTTATACGTTATACGTTATACGTTATACGTTATACGTTATACGTTATACGTTATACCTTATACGTTATACGTTATGCGTTATAGGATATACGTTATACGTTATACGTTGTACGTTATACGTTATACGTTGTACGTTATACGTTCTACGTTCTACGTTATACGTTAAACGTTGTACGTTATACGTTATACGTCATACGTTATACGTTATACGTTATACGTTATACGTTCTACGTTATACGTTATACCGTTAAACGTTGTACGTTATACGTTATACGTTATACGTTATACGTTTTACGTTATACGTTATGCGTTATACGTTATACGTTATACGTTATACGTTATACGTTATACGTTATACGTTATACGTTATACGTTATACGATATACGTAATATGTAATACGTCATACGTTTTACGTTAATCGTTATACGTTATACGTTATACGCTATACGTTATACGTTATACGATATACGTTATACGTTATACGTTATACGTTATACGTTATGCGTTATACGTTATACGTTATACGTTATACGTTATACGTTATACGTTGTACGTTATACGTTATACGTTATACGTTATACGTTATACGTTGTACGTTATACGTTATACGTTATACGTTATACGCTATACGTTATACGTTATACGTTATACGTTATACGTTATACGTTATACGTTATACGTTATACGTTATACGTTATACGTTATACGTTACACGTTATACGTTACACGTTATACGTTATACGTTATACGTTATACGTTATACGTTATACGTTATACGTTATACGTTATACGTTATACGTTATACGTTATACGTTATGCGTTATAGGATATACGTTATACGTTATACGTTGTACGTTATACGTTATACGTTATATGTTATACGTTATACGTTATACGACATACGTTATACGTTATACGTTATACGTTATACGTTATACGTTATACGTTATACGTTATACGTTATACGTTATACGTTATGCGTTATAGGATATACGTTATACGTTATACGTTGTACGTTATACGTTATACGTTGTACGTTATACGTTCTAAGTTATACGTTATACGTTAAACGTTGTACGTTATACGTTATACGTCATACGTTATACGTTATACGTTATACGTTATACGTTCTACGTTATACGTTATACGTTATACGTTATACGTTATACGTTATACGTTATACGTTATACGTTATACGTTATACGTTATACGTTATACGTTATACGTTATACGACATACGTTATACGTTATACGTTATACGTTATACGTTATACGACATACGTTATACGTTATACGTTATACGTTATACGTTATACGTTATACGTTATACGTTATACGTTATACGTTATACGTTATGCGTTATAGGATATACGTTATACGTTATACGTTATACGTTATACGTTATACGTTATACGACATACGTTATACGTTATACGTTATACGTTATACGTTATACGTTATACGTTATACGTTATACGTTATACGTTATACGTTATGCGTTATAGGATATACGTTATACGTTATACGTTGTACGTTATACGTTATACGTTGTACGTTATACGTTCTAAGTTATACGTTATACGTTAAACGTTGTACGTTATACGTTATACGTCATACGTTATACGTTATACGTTATACGTTATACGTTCTACGTTATACGTTATACGTTATACGTTATACGTTATACGTTATACGTTATACGTTATACGACATACGTTATACGTTATACGTTATACGTTATACGTTATACGTTATACGTTATACGTTATACGTTATACGTTATACGTTATGCGTTATAGGATATACGTTATACGTTATACGTTGTACGTTATACGTTATACGTTGTACGTTATACGTTCTAAGTTATACGTTATACGTTAAACGTTGTACGTTATACGTTATACGTCATACGTTATACGTTATACGTTATACGTTATACGTTCTACGTTATACGTTATACGTTATACGTTATACGTTATACGTTATACGTTATACGTTATACGTTATACGTTATACGTTATACGTTATACGTTATACGTTATATCTTATACGTTATACGTTATGCGTTATAGGATATACGTTATACGTTATACGTTGTACGTTATACGTTATACGTTGTACGTTAAACGTTCTACGTTATACGTTATACGTTAAACGTTGTACGTTATACGTTATACGTTAAACGTTGTACGTTATACGTTATACGTTATACGTTATACGTTATACGTTATACGTTATACGTTATACGTTATACGTTATACGTTATACGTTATACGGTATACGTTATACGTTGTACGTTACATGTTATACATTATACGTTATACGTTATACGATATATGTTATACGTTATACGTTATACGTTATGCGTTATACGTTGTACGTTGAACGTTGTACGTTATACGTTATGCGTTATACGTTGTACGTTGAACGTTGTACGTTATACGTTATACGTTATACGTTATACGTTATACGTTATACGTTATACGTTATACGTTATGCGTTATAGGATATACGTTATACGTTATACGTTGTACGTTATACGTTATACGTTGTACGTTATACGTTCTAAGTTATACGTTATACGTTAAACGTTGTACGTTATACGTTATACGTCATACGTTATACGTTATACGTTATACGTTATACGTTCTACGTTATACGTTATACGTTATACGTTATACGTTATACGTTATACGTTATACGTTATACGTTATACGTTATACGTTATACGTTATACGTTATATCTTATACGTTATACGTTATGCGTTATAGGATATACGTTATACGTTATACGTTGTACGTTATACGTTATACGTTGTACGTTAAACGTTCTACGTTATACGTTATACGTTAAACGTTGTACGTTATACGTTATACGTTATACGTTATACGTTATACGTTATACGTTATACGTTATACGTTATACGTTATACGTTATACGTTATACGTTATAGGATATACGTAATACGTTATACGTTGTACGTTATACGTTATACGTTATACGTTAAACGTTGTACGTTATACGTTATACGTTATACGTTATACGTTATACGTTATACGTTATACGTTATACGTTATACGTTATGCGTTATAGGATATACGTTATACGTTATACGTTGTACGTTATACGTTATACGTTGTACGTTATACGTTCTACGTTATACGTTATAAGTTAAACGTTGTACGTTATACGTTATACGTTATACGTTATACGTTATACGTTATACGTTATACGTTATAGGATATACGTAATACGTTATACGTTGTACGTTATACGTTATACGTTATACGTTAAACGTTGTACGTTATACGTTATACGTTATACGTTATACGTTATACGTTATACGTTATACGTTATACGTTATACGTTATGCGTTATAGGATATACGTTATACGTTATACGTTGTACGTTATACGTTATACGTTGTACGTTATACGTTCTACGTTATACGTTATAAGTTAAACGTTGTACGTTATACGTTATACGTTATACGTTATACGTTATACGTTATACGTTATACGTTATACGTTATACGTTATACGTTATACGTTATACGTTATACGTTATACGTTATACGTTATACGTTACACGTTATACGGTATACGCTATACGTTATACGTTATACGTTATACGTTATACGTTATACGTTATACGTTATACGTTATACGTTATACGTTATATGTTATACGTTATACGTTATACGACATACGTTATACGTTATACGTTATACGTTATACGTTATACGTTATACGTTATACGTTATACGTTATACGTTATACGTTATGCGTTATAGGATATACGTTATACGTTATACGTTGTACGTTATACGTTATACGTTGTACGTTATACGTTCTAAGTTATACGTTATACGTTAAACGTTGTACGTTATACGTTATACGTCATACGTTATACGTTATACGTTATACGTTATACGTTCTACGTTATACGTTATACGTTATACGTTATACGTTATACGTTATACGTTATACGTTATACGTTATACGTTATACGTTATACGTTATACGTTATACGTTATACGACATACGTTATACGTTATACGTTATACGTTATACGTTATACGACATACGTTATACGTTATACGTTATACGTTATACGTTATACGTTATACGTTATACGTTATACGTTATACGTTATACGTTATGCGTTATAGGATATACGTTATACGTTATACGTTATACGTTATACGTTATACGTTATACGACATACGTTATACGTTATACGTTATACGTTATACGTTATACGTTATACGTTATACGTTATACGTTATACGTTATACGTTATGCGTTATAGGATATACGTTATACGTTATACGTTGTACGTTATACGTTATACGTTGTACGTTATACGTTCTAAGTTATACGTTATACGTTAAACGTTGTACGTTATACGTTATACGTCATACGTTATACGTTATACGTTATACGTTATACGTTCTACGTTATACGTTATACGTTATACGTTATACGTTATACGTTATACGTTATACGTTATACGACATACGTTATACGTTATACGTTATACGTTATACGTTATACGTTATACGTTATACGTTATACGTTATACGTTATACGTTATGCGTTATAGGATATACGTTATACGTTATACGTTGTACGTTATACGTTATACGTTGTACGTTATACGTTCTAAGTTATACGTTATACGTTAAACGTTGTACGTTATACGTTATACGTCATACGTTATACGTTATACGTTATACGTTATACGTTCTACGTTATACGTTATACGTTATACGTTATACGTTATACGTTATACGTTATACGTTATACGTTATACGTTATACGTTATACGTTATACGTTATACGTTATATCTTATACGTTATACGTTATGCGTTATAGGATATACGTTATACGTTATACGTTGTACGTTATACGTTATACGTTGTACGTTAAACGTTCTACGTTATACGTTATACGTTAAACGTTGTACGTTATACGTTATACGTTAAACGTTGTACGTTATACGTTATACGTTATACGTTATACGTTATACGTTATACGTTATACGTTATACGTTATACGTTATACGTTATACGTTATACGGTATACGTTATACGTTGTACGTTACATGTTATACATTATACGTTATACGTTATACGATATATGTTATACGTTATACGTTATACGTTATGCGTTATACGTTGTACGTTGAACGTTGTACGTTATACGTTATGCGTTATACGTTGTACGTTGAACGTTGTACGTTATACGTTATACGTTATACGTTATACGTTATACGTTATACGTTATACGTTATACGTTATGCGTTATAGGATATACGTTATACGTTATACGTTGTACGTTATACGTTATACGTTGTACGTTATACGTTCTAAGTTATACGTTATACGTTAAACGTTGTACGTTATACGTTATACGTCATACGTTATACGTTATACGTTATACGTTATACGTTCTACGTTATACGTTATACGTTATACGTTATACGTTATACGTTATACGTTATACGTTATACGTTATACGTTATACGTTATACGTTATACGTTATATCTTATACGTTATACGTTATGCGTTATAGGATATACGTTATACGTTATACGTTGTACGTTATACGTTATACGTTGTACGTTAAACGTTCTACGTTATACGTTATACGTTAAACGTTGTACGTTATACGTTATACGTTATACGTTATACGTTATACGTTATACGTTATACGTTATACGTTATACGTTATACGTTATACGTTATACGTTATAGGATATACGTAATACGTTATACGTTGTACGTTATACGTTATACGTTATACGTTAAACGTTGTACGTTATACGTTATACGTTATACGTTATACGTTATACGTTATACGTTATACGTTATACGTTATACGTTATGCGTTATAGGATATACGTTATACGTTATACGTTGTACGTTATACGTTATACGTTGTACGTTATACGTTCTACGTTATACGTTATAAGTTAAACGTTGTACGTTATACGTTATACGTTATACGTTATACGTTATACGTTATACGTTATACGTTATAGGATATACGTAATACGTTATACGTTGTACGTTATACGTTATACGTTATACGTTAAACGTTGTACGTTATACGTTATACGTTATACGTTATACGTTATACGTTATACGTTATACGTTATACGTTATACGTTATGCGTTATAGGATATACGTTATACGTTATACGTTGTACGTTATACGTTATACGTTGTACGTTATACGTTCTACGTTATACGTTATAAGTTAAACGTTGTACGTTATACGTTATACGTTATACGTTATACGTTATACGTTATACGTTATACGTTATACGTTATACGTTATACGTTATACGTTATACGTTATACGTTATACGTTATACGTTATACGTTACACGTTATACGTTATACGTTATACGTTATACGTTATACGTTATACGTTATACGTTATACGTTATATGTTATGCGTTATAGGATATACGTTATACGTTATACGTTGTACGTTATACGTTATACGTTGTACGTTATACGTTCTACGTTATACGTTATAAGTTAAACGTTGTACGTTATACGTTATACGTTATACGTTATACGTTATACGTTATACGTTATACGTTATACGTTATACGTTATACGTTATACGTTATACGTTATACGTTATATCTTATACGTTATACGTTATGCGTTATAGGATATACGTTATACGTTATACGTTGTACGTTATACGTTATACGTCATACGTTATACGTTATACGTTATACGTTATACGTTATACGTTATACGTTATACGTTATACGTTATACGTTATACGTTATGCGTTATAGGATATACGTTATACGTTATACGTTGTACGTTATACGTTATACGTTATACGTTATACGTTATACGTTATACGTTATACGTTCTACGTTATACGTTATACGTTAAACGTTGTACGTTATACGTTATACGTTATACGTTATACGTTATAAGTAATACGTTATACGTTATACGTTATGCGTTATACGTTATACGTTATACGTTATGCGTTATACGTTATACGTTATACGTTATACGTTATACGTTATACGTTATACGTTATACGTTATACGTTATACGTTATACGTTATACGTTATACGTTATACGTTATACGTTATACGTTATACGTTATACGTTATACGTTATACCTTATACGTTATACGTTATGCGTTATAGGATATACGTTATACGTTATACGTTGTACGTTATACGTTATACGTTGTACGTTATACGTTCTACGTTCTACGTTATACGTTAAACGTTGTACGTTATACGTTATACGTCATACGTTATACGTTATACGTCATACGTTATACGTTCTACGTTATACGTTATACCGTTAAACGTTGTACGTTATACGTTATACGTTATACGTTATACGTTTTACGTTATACGTTATGCGTTATACGTTATACGTTATACGTTATACGTTATACGTTATACGTTATACGTTATACGTTATACGTTATACGATATACGTAATATGTAATACGTCATACGTTTTACGTTAATCGTTATACGTTATACGTTATACGCTATACGTTATACGTTATACGATATACGTTATACGTTATACGTTATACGTTATACGTTATGCGTTATACGTTATACGTTATACGTTATACGTTATACGTTATACGTTGTACGTTATACGTTATACGTTATACGTTATACGTTAGACGTTGTACGTTATACGTTATACGTTATACGTTATACGCTATACGTTATACGTTATACGTTATACGTTATACGTTATACGTTATACGTTATACGTTATACGTTATACGTTATACGTTATACGTTACACGTTATACGTTATACGTTATACGTTATACCTTATACGTTATACGTTATGCGTTATAGGATATACGTTATACGTTATACGTTATACGTTATACGTTATACGTTATACGTTATACGTTATACGTTATACGTTATATCTTATACGTTATACGTTATGCGTTATAGGATATACGTTATACGTTATACGTTGTACGTTATACGTTATACGTCATACGTTATACGTTATACGTTATACGTTATACGTTATACGTTATACGTTATACGTTATACGTTATACGTTATACGTTATGCGTTATAGGATATACGTTATACGTTATACGTTGTACGTTATACGTTATACGTTATACGTTATACGTTATACGTTATACGTTATACGTTCTACGTTATACGTTATACGTTAAACGTTGTACGTTATACGTTATACGTTATACGTTATACGTTATAAGTAATACGTTATACGTTATACGTTATGCGTTATACGTTATACGTTATACGTTATGCGTTATACGTTATACGTTATACGTTATACGTTATACGTTATACGTTATACGTTATACGTTATACGTTATACGTTATACGTTATACGTTATACGTTATACGTTATACGTTATACGTTATACGTTATACGTTATACGTTATACCTTATACGTTATACGTTATGCGTTATAGGATATACGTTATACGTTATACGTTGTACGTTATACGTTATACGTTGTACGTTATACGTTCTACGTTCTACGTTATACGTTAAACGTTGTACGTTATACGTTATACGTCATACGTTATACGTTATACGTCATACGTTATACGTTCTACGTTATACGTTATACCGTTAAACGTTGTACGTTATACGTTATACGTTATACGTTATACGTTTTACGTTATACGTTATGCGTTATACGTTATACGTTATACGTTATACGTTATACGTTATACGTTATACGTTATACGTTATACGTTATACGATATACGTAATATGTAATACGTCATACGTTTTACGTTAATCGTTATACGTTATACGTTATACGCTATACGTTATACGTTATACGATATACGTTATACGTTATACGTTATACGTTATACGTTATGCGTTATACGTTATACGTTATACGTTATACGTTATACGTTATACGTTGTACGTTATACGTTATACGTTATACGTTATACGTTAGACGTTGTACGTTATACGTTATACGTTATACGTTATACGCTATACGTTATACGTTATACGTTATACGTTATACGTTATACGTTATACGTTATACGTTATACGTTATACGTTATACGTTATACGTTACACGTTATACGTTACACGTTATACGTTATACGTTATACGTTATACGTTATACGTTATACGTTATACGTTATACGTTATACGTTATACGTTATACGTTATGCGTTATAGGATATACGTTATACGTTATACGTTGTACGTTATACGTTATACGTTATATGTTATACGTCATGCGATATATGTTATACGTTATTCGTTATACGGTATACGTTAAACGTTGTACGTTATACGTTATACGTTATACGTTATACGTTATACGTTGTACGGTATACGTTATACGTTATACGTTATACGCTATACGTTATACGTTAAACGTTGTACGTTATACGTTATACGTCATACGTTATACGTTATACGTTATGCGTTATACGTTCTACGTTATACGTTATACGTTATACGTTATACGTTATATCTTATACGTTATACGTTATGCGTTATAGGATATACGTTATACGTTATACGTTATACGTTATACGTTATACGTTGTACGTTAAACGTTCTACGTTATACGTTATACGTTAAACGTTGTACGTTATACGTTATACGTTGTACGTTGAACGTTGTACGTTATACGTTATACGTTATACGTTATACGTTATACGTTATACGTTATACGTTATACGTTATACGTTATACGTTATACGTTATACGTTATACGTTATACGTTATACGTTATACGACATACGTTATACGTTATACGTTATACGTTATACGT
This sequence comes from Ptiloglossa arizonensis, assembly GCF_051014685.1. NCBI lineage: Eukaryota > Metazoa > Arthropoda > Insecta > Hymenoptera > Colletidae > Ptiloglossa > Ptiloglossa arizonensis. The sequence continues at coordinate 1,494,970 of NW_027478440.1, read as the reverse complement.
TATACGTTATACGTTATACGTCATACGTTATACGTTATACGTTATACGTTATACGTTATACGTTCTACGTTATACGTTATACGTTATACGTTATACGTTATACGTTATACGTTATACGTTATACGTTATACGTTATACGTTATACGTTATACGTTATATCTTATACGTTATACGTTATGCGTTATAGGATATACGTTATACGTTATACGTTGTACGTTATACGTTATACGTTGTACGTTAAACGTTCTACGTTATACGTTATACGTTAAACGTTGTACGTTATACGTTATACGTTATACGTTATACGTTATACGTTATACGTTATACGTTATACGTTATACGTTATACGTTATACGTTATACGTTATACGTTATACGTTATACGTTATAGGATATACGTAATACGTTATACGTTGTACGTTATACGTTATACGTTATACGTTAAACGTTGTACGTTATACGTTATACGTTATACGTTATACGTTATACGTTATACGTTATACGTTATACGTTATACGTTATGCGTTATAGGATATACGTTATACGTTATACGTTGTACGTTATACGTTATACGTTGTACTTTATACGTTCTACGTTATACGTTATAAGTTAAACGTTGTACGTTATACGTTATACGTTATACGTTATACGTTATACGTTATACGTTATACGTTATACGTTATACGTTATACGTTATACGTTATACGTTATACGTTATACGTTACACGTTATACGGTATACGTTATACGTTATACGTTATACGTTATACGTTATACGTTATACGTTATACGTTATACGTTATACGTTATATGTTATGCGTTATAGGATATACGTTATACGTTATACGTTGTACGTTATACGTTATACGTTATACGTTATACGTTATACGTTATACGTTATATGTTATGCGTTATAGGATATACGTTATACGTTATACGTTATACGTTATACGTTATACGTTATATCTTATACGTTATACGTTATGCGTTATAGGATATACGTTATACGTTATACGTTGTACGTTATACGTTATACGTTGTACGTTAAACGTTCTACGTTATACGTTATACGTTAATCGTTGTACGTTATACGTTACACGTCATACGTTATACGTTATACGTTATACGTTATACGTTATACGTTATACGTTATACGTTATACGTTATACGTTATACGTTATACGTTATACGTTATACGTTATACGTTATGCGTTATTGGATATACGTTATACGTTATACGTTGTACGTTATACGTTATACGTTATACGTTATACGTTATACGTTCTACGTTGTACGTTATACGTTAAACGTTGTACGTTATACGTTATACGTTATACGTTATACGTTATAAGTAATACGTTATACGTTATACGTTATGCGTTATACGTTATACGTTATACGTTATACGTTATACGTTATACGTTATACGTTATACGTTATACGTTATACGTTATACGTTATACGTTATACGTTATACGTTATACGTTATACGTTATACGTTATACGTTATACGTTATACGTTATACGTTATACGTTATACGTTATACGTTATACGTTATACGTTATACGTTATACGTTATACGTTATACGTTATACCTTATACGTTATACGTTATGCGTTATAGGATATACGTTATACGTTATACGTTGTACGTTATACGTTATACGTTGTACGTTATACGTTCTACGTTCTACGTTATACGTTAAACGTTGTACGTTATACGTTATACGTCATACGTTATACGTTAAACGTTATACGTTATACGTTATACGTTCTACGTTATACGTTATACGTTAAACGTTGTACGTTATACGTCATACGTTATACGTTATACGTTTTACGTTATACGTTATGCGTTATACGTTATACGTTATACGTTATACGTTATACGTTATACGTTATACGTTATACGTTATACGTTATACGATATACGTAATATGTAATACGTCATACGTTTTACGTTAATCGTTATACGTTATACGTTATACGCTATACGTTATACGTTATACGTTATACGTTATACGTTATACGTTATACGTTATACGTTATGCGTTATACGTTATACGTTATACGTTATACGTTATACGTTATACGTTATACGTTGTACGTTATACGTTATACGTTATACGTTATACGTTAGACGTTGTACGTTATACGTTATACGTTATACGTTATACGTTATACGTTATACGTTATACGTTATACGTTATACGTTATACGTTAAACGTTGTACGTTATACGTTATACGTTATACGTTATACGTTATACGTTATACGTTATACGTTATACGTTATACGTCATACGTTATACCTTATACGTTATACGTTATACGTTATACGTTATACATTATACGTTGTACGTTGAACGTTGTACGTTATACGTTATACGTTATACGTTATACGTTATACGTTATACGTTATACGTTATACGTTATACGTTATACGTTATACGTTATACGTTATACGTTATACGTTATACGTTATACGTTATACGTTATACGTTATACGTTCTAAGTTATACGTTATACGTTATACGTTATACGTTATTCGTTATACGTTAGACGCTGTACGTTATACGTTATACGTTATACGTTAAACGTTATACGTTATACGTTATACGTTATACGTTATACGTTATACGTTATACGTTATACGTTATACGTTATACGTTATACGTTATACGTTATGCGTTATAGGATATACGTTATACGTTATAAGTTGTACGTTATACGTTATACGTTGTACGTTATACGTTCTACGTTATACGTTATAAGTTAAACGTTGTACGTTATACGTTATACGTCATACGTTATACGTTATACGTTATACGTTAAACGTTCTACGTTATACGTTATACGTTAAACGTTGTACGTTATACGTTATACGTTGTACGTTATACGTTCTACGTTCTACGTTATACGTTATACGTTGTACGTTATACGTTATACGTCATCCGTTATACGTCATCCGTTATACGTTATACGTTATACGTTATACGTTATACGTTATACGTTATACGTTATACGTTACACGTTATACGTTATACGTTATACGTTATACGTTATACGTTATACGTTATACGTTATACGTTATACGTTATACGTTATACGTTATACGTTATACGTTATGCGTTATAGGATATACGTTATACGTTATAAGTTGTACGTTATACGTTATACGTTGTACGTTATACGTTCTACGTTATACATATAAGTTAAACGTTGTACGTTATACGTTATACGTTATACGTCATACGTTATACGTTATACGTTATACGTTAAACGTTCTACGTTATACGTTATACGTTAAACGTTGTACGTTATACGTTATACGTTATACGTTATACGTTATACGTTATACGTTATACGTTATACGTTATACGTTATGCGTTATAGGATATACGTTATACGTTATACGTTGTACGTTATACGTTATACGTTATACGTTATACGTTATACGATATACGTTATAAGTTATACCTTATACGTTATACGTTATACGTTATACGTTATACGCTATACGTTATACGTTATACGTTATACGTTATACGTTATACGTTATACGTTATACGTTATACGTTATACGTTACACGTTATACGTTATACGTTATACGTTATACGTTATACGTTATACGTTCTACGTTGTACGTTATACGTTAAACGTTGTACGTTATACGTTATACGTTATACGTTATACGTTATACGTTATACGTTATACGTTATACGTTATACGTTATTCGTTATACGATATACGTTATACGTTATGCGTTATACGTTATACATTATACGTTATACGTTATACGTTATACGTTATACGTTATGCGTTATAGGATATACGTTATACGTTAAACGTTGTACGTTATACGTTATACGTTATATGTTATACGTTATCCGTTATGCGTTATACGTTATACGTTATACGTTATACGTTATACGTTATACGTTATCCGTTATGCGTTATACGTTATACGTTATACGTTATACGTTATACGTTATACGTTATACGTTATACGTTATACGTCATACGTTATACGTTATACGTTATACGTTATACGTTATACGTTATACGTTATACGTTATACGTTGTACGTCATACGTTCTACGTTATACGTTATACGTTAAACGTTGTACGTTATACGTTATACGTCATACGTTATACGTTATACGTTATACGTTCTACGTTATACGTTATACGTTAAACGTTGTACGTTATACGTTATACGTTATACGTTATACGTTATACGTTATACGTTATGCGTTATACGTTATACGTTATACGTTATAAGTTATACGTTATACGTTATACGTTATACGTTACACGTTATACGTTACACGTTATACGTTATACGTTATAATGTATACGTTATGCGTTATACGCTATACGTTATGCGTTATAGGATATACGTTATGCGTTATAGGATATACGTTATACTTTATACGTTATACGTTATGCGTTATAGGATATACGTTATAGGATATACGTTGTACGCTATACGTTATACGTTGTACGTTATACGTTATACGTTATACGTTATACGTTATACGTTATACGTTATACGTTATACGTTATACGTTATACGTTATACGTTATACGTTATACGTTATACGTTATGCGTTATAGGATATACGTTATACGTTATACGTTGTACGTTATACGTTATACGTTGTACGTTATACGTTCTACGTTATACGTTATACGTTAAACGTTGTACGTTATACGTTATACGTTATACGTTATACGTTATACGTTATACGTTATACGTTATACATTATACGTTATACGTTATACGTTATACGTTATACGTTATACGTTATACGTTATACGACATACGTTATACGTTATACGTTATACGTTATACGTTATACGTTATACGTTATACGTTATACGTTATACGTTATACGTTATACGTTATACGTTATACGTTATGCGTTATAGGATATACGTTATAGGATATACGTTCTACGTTATACGTTATACGTTAAACGTTGTACGTTATACGTTATACGTTATACGTTATACGTTATACGTTATAAGTTATACGTTATACGTTATACGTTATACGTTATACGTTATACGTTAGACGCTATACGTTATACGTTATACGTTATACGTTATACGTTATACGTTATACGTTATACGTTATACATTATACGTTATACGTTATACGTTATACGCTACACGTTATACGTTATACGTTATACGTTATACGTTATACGTTATACGTTATACGTTATGCGTTATAGGATATAAGTTATACGTTATACGTTGTACGTTATACGTTATACGTTCTACGTTATACGTTATACGTTAAACGTTGTACGTTATACGTTACACGATATACGTTATACGTTATACGTTATACGTTATACGTTATACGTTATACGTTATACGTTATACGTTATACGTTATACGTTATACGTTATGCGTTATAGGATATACGTTATACGTTATACCTTATACGTTATACGTTATGCGTTATAGGATAAACGTTATACGTTATACGTTGTACGTTATACGTTATACGTTGTACGTTATACGTTCTACGTTATACGTTATACGTTAAACGTTGTACGTTATACGTTATACGTCATACGTTATACGTTATACGTTATACGTTATACGTTCTACGTTATACGTTATACGTTATACGTTATACGTTATACGTTACACGTTATACGTTATACGTTATACGTTATACGTTACACGTTATACGTTATACGTTATACGTTATACGTTATACGTTATACGTTATACGTTATACGTTATACGTTATGCGTTATAGGATATACGTTATACGTTATACGTTGTACGTTATGCGTTATACGTTCTACGTTATACGTTATACGTTATAAGTAATACGTTATACGTTATACGTTATACGTTATACGTTATACGTTATACGTTATGCGTTATACGTTATACGTTATACGTTATATCTTATACGTTATACGTTCTACGTTATACGTTATACGTTAAACGTTGTACGTTATACGTTATACGTTATACGTTATACGTTATGCGTTATAGGATATAAGTTATACGTTATACGTTGTACGTTATACGTTATACGTTCTACGTTATACGTTATACGTTAAACGTTGTACGTTATACGTTATACGTTATACGTTATACGTTATACGTTATACGTTATACGTTACACGATATACGTTATACGTTATACGTTATACGTTATACGTTATACGTTATACGTTATACGTTATACGTTATACGTTATACGTTATGCGTTATAGGATATACGTTATACGTTATACCTTATACGTTATACGTTATGCGTTATAGGATAAACGTTATACGTTATACGTTGTACGTTATACGTTATACGTTGTACGTTATACGTTCTACGTTATACGTTATACGTTAAACGTTGTACGTTATACGTTATACGTCATACGTTATACGTTATACGTTATACGTTATACGTTCTACGTTATACGTTATACGTTATACGTTATACGTTATACGTTATACGTTACACGTTATACGTTATACGTTATACGTTATACGTTACACGTTATACGTTATACGTTATACGTTATACGTTATACGTTATACGTTATACGTTATACGTTATACGTTATGCGTTATAGGATATACGTTATACGTTATACGTTGTACGTTATGCGTTATACGTTCTACGTTATACGTTATACGTTATACGTTATACGTTATACGTTATGCGTTATAGGATATACGTTATACGTTATACGTTGTACGTTATACGTTATACGTTCTACGTTATACGTTATACGTTATAAGTAATACGTTATACGTTATACGTTATACGTTATACGTTATACGTTATACGTTATGCGTTATACGTTATACGTTATACGTTATATCTTATACGTTATACGTTATGCGTTATAGGATATACGTTATACGTTATACGTTGTACGTTATACGATATACGTTGTACGTTAAACGTTCTACGTTATACGTTATACGTTAAACGTTGTACGTTATACGTTATACGTCATACGTTATACGTTATACGTTACACGTTATACGTTATACGTTATACGTTATACGTTATACGTTATACGTTATACGTTATGCGTTATAGGATATACGTTATACGTTATACGTTGTACGTTATACGTTATACGTTATACGTTATACGTTATACGTTCTACGTTATACGTTATACGTTAAACGTTGTACGTTATACGTTATACGTTATACGTTATACGTTATAAGTAATACGTTATACGTTATACGTTATGCGTTATACGTTATACGTTATACGTTATACGTTATACGTTATACGTTATACGATATACGTTATACGTTATACGTTATACGTTATACGTTATAAGTAATACGTTATACGTTATACGTTATACGTTATACGTTATACGTTATACGTTATGCGTTATACGTTATACGTTATACGTTATATCTTATACGTTATACGTTATGCGTTATAGGATATACGTTATACGTTATACGTTGTACGTTATACGTTATACGTTGTACGTTATACGTTATACGTTATACGTTATATCTTATACGTTATACGTTATGCGTTATAGGATATACGTTATACGTTATACGTTGTACGTTATACGTTATACGTTGTACGTTAAACGTTCTACGTTATACGTTATACGTTAAACGTTGTACGTTATACGTTATACGTCATACGTTATACGTTATACGTTACACGTTATACGTTATACGTTATACGTTATACGTTATACGTTATACGTTATACGTTATGCGTTATAGGATATACGTTATACGTTATACGTTGTACGTTATACGTTATACGTTCTACGTTATACATTATACGTTATAAGTAATACGTTATACGTTATACGTTATACGTTATACGTTATACGTTATACGTTATGCGTTATACGTTATACGTTATACGTTATATCTTATACGTTATACGTTATGCGTTATAGGATATACGTTATACGTTATACGTTGTACGTTATACGATATACGTTGTACGTTAAACGTTCTACGTTATACGTTATACGTTAAACGTTGTACGTTATACGTTATACGTTATACGTTATACGTTATGCGTTATACGTTATACGTTATACGTTATACGTTATACGTTATACGTTATACGTTATACGTTATACGTTATACGTTATACGTTATACGTTATACGCTATACGTTATACGTTATACGTTATACGTTATACGTTATACGTTATACGTTATACGTTATACGTTATACATTATACGTTATACGTTATACGTTATACGTTATACGTTATGCGTTATAGGATATACGTTATACGTTATACGTTATACGTTATACGTTATAAGTAATACGTTATACGTTATACGTTATGCGTTATACGTTATACGTTATACGTTATACGTTATACGTTATACGTTATACGTTATACGTTATACGTTATACGTTATACGTTATACGTTATACGTTATACGTTATGCGTTATACGTTATACGTTATACGTTATACGTTATACGTTATACGTTATACGTTATACGTTATACGTTATACGTTATACGTTATAAGTAATACGTTATACGTTATACGTTATGCGTTATACGTTATACGTTATACGTTATACGTTATACGTTATACGTTATACGTTATACGTTATACGTTATACGTTATACGTTATACGTTATACGTTATACGTTATACGTTATACGTTATACGTTGTACGTTATACGTTATACGTTGTACGTTATACGTTCTACGTTATACGTTATACGTTAAACGTTGTACGTTATACGTTATACGTCATACGTTATACGTTATACGTTATACGTTATACGTTCTACGTTATACGTTATACGTTATACGTTATACGTTATACGTTATACGTTATACATTATACGTTATACGTTATACGTTATACGTTATACGTTATACGTTATACGTTATACGACATACGTTATACGTTATACGTTATACGTTATACCTTATACGTTATACGTTATGCGTTATAGGATAAACGTTATACGTTATACGTTATACGTTATACGTTATACGTTATACGTTATACGTTATACGTTATACGTTATACGTTATACGTTACACGTTATACGTTATACGTTATACGTTATACGTTATACGTTATACGTTATACGTTATACGTTATACGTTATACGTTATACGTTATACGTTATACGTTATACGTTGTACGTTATACGTTATACGTTATACGACATACGTTATACGTTATACGTTATACGTTATACGTTATACGTTATACGTTATACGTTATACGTTATACGTTATACGTTATACGTTATACGTTATACGTTATACGTTATGCGTTATAGGATATACGTTATACGTTATACGTTGTACGTTATACGTTATACGTTGTACGTTATACGTTCTACGTTATACGTTATACGTTAAACGTTGTACGTTATACGTTATACGTCATACGTTATACGTTATACGTTATACGTTATACGATCTACGTTATACGTTATACGTTAAACGTTGTACGTTATACGTTATACGTTATACGTTATACGTTATACGTTATACGTTATACGTTATACGTTATACGTTATACGTTATACGTTATACGTTATACATTATACGTTGTACGTTGAACGTTGTACGTTATACGTTATACGTTATACGTCATACGTTATACGTTATACGTTATACGTTATACGTTATACGTTATACGTTATACGTTATACGTTATACGTTATACGTTATACGTTATACGTTATACGTTATACGTTATACGTTATACGTTATACGTTATGCGTTATACGTTATACGTTATACGTTATACGTTATACGTTATACGTTATACGTTATATGTTATACGTTATACGTTATACGTTATACGTTATACGTTATACATTATACGTTATACGTTATACGTTATACGTTATACGTTATACGTTATACGTTATACGACATACGTTATACGTTATACGTTATACGTTATACGTTATACGTTATACGTTATACGTTATACGTTATACGTTATACGTTATACGTTATACGTTATACGTTATACGTTATACCTTATACGTTATACGTTATGCGTTATAGGATATACGTTATACGTTATACGTTCTACGTTATACGTTATACGTTATACGTTAAACGTTGTACGTTATACGTTATACGTTATACGTTATACGTTATACGTTATACGTTATACGTTATACGTTATACGTTATACCTTATACGTTATACGTTATGCGTTATAGGATATACGTTATACGTTATACGTTGTACGTTATACGTTATACGTTATACGTTATACGTTATACGTTATACGATATACGTAATATGTAATACGTCATACGTTTTACGTTAATCGTTATACGTTATACGTTATACGCTATACGTTATACGTTATACGTTATACGTTATACGTTATACGTTATACGTTATGCGTTATACGTTATACGTTATACGTTATACGTTATACGTTATACGTTATACGTTATATGTTATACGTTATACGTTATACGTTATACGTTATACGTTATACATTATACGTTATACGTTATACGTTATACGTTATACGTTATACGTTATACGTTATACGACATACGTTATACGTTATACGTTATACGTTATACGTTATACGTTATACGTTATACGTTATACGTTATACGTTATACGTTATACGTTATACGTTATACGTTACACGTTATACGTTATACGTTATACGTTATACGTTATACGTTATACGTTATACGTTATGCGTTATAGAATATACGTTATACGTTATACGTTGTACGTTATACGTTATACGTTCTACGTTACACGTTATACGTTAAACGTTGTACGTTATACGTTATACGTTATACGTTATACGTTATACGTTATACGTTATACGTTACACGTTATACGTTATACGTTATACGTTATACGTTATACGTTATACGTTAGACGTTGTACGTTATACGTTATACGTTATACGTTATACGCTATACGTTATACGTTATACGTTATACGTTATACGTTATACGTTATACGTTATACGTTATACGTTATACGTTATACGTTATACGTTATACGTTATACGTTATACGTTATACGTTATACGTTATACCTTATACGTTATACGTTATGCGTTATAGGATATACGTTATACGTTATACGTTGTACGTTATACGTTATACGTTATACGTTATACGTTATACGTTATACGTTATACGATATACGTAATATGTAATACGTCATACGTTTTACGTTAATCGTTATACGTTATACGTTATACGTTATACGTTATATGTTATACGTTATACGTTATACGTTATACGTTATACGTTATACGTTACACGTTATACGTTATACGTTATACGTTATACGTTATACGTTATACGTTATACGTTATACGTTATACGTTATACGTTATACGTTATACGTTATACGTTATACGTTATACGTTATGCGTTATAGGATATACGTTATACGTTATACGTTGTACGTTATACGTTATACGTTATATGTTATACGTCATGCGATATACGTTATACGTTATTCGTTACACGGTATACGTTAAACGTTGTACGTTATACGTTATACGTTATACGTTATACGTTATACGTTGTACGGTATACGTTATACGTTATACGTTATACGCCATACGTTATACGTTAAACGTTGTACGTTATACGTTATACGTCATACGTTATACGTTATACGTTATACGTTATACGTTCTACGTTATACGTTATACGACATACGTTATACGTTATACGTTATACGTTATACGTTATACGTTATACGTTATACGTTATACGTTATACGTTATACGTTATACGTTATACGTTATACGTTATGCGTTATAGGATATACGTTATACGTTATACGTTGTACGTTATACGTTATACGTTGTACGTTATACGTTCTACGTTATACGTTATACGTTAAACGTTGTACGTTATACGTTATACGTCATACGTTATACGTTATACGTTATACGTTATACGTTCTACGTTATACGTTATACGTTAAACGTTGTACGTTATACGTTATACGTTATACGTTATACGTTATACGTTATACGTTATACGTTATACGTTATACGTTATACCTTATACGTTATACGTTATACGTTATACGTTATACATTATACGTTGTACGTTGAACGTTGTACGTTATACGTTATACGTTATACGTCATACGTTATACGTTATACGTTATACGTTATACGTTATACGTTATACGTTATACGTTATACGTTATACGTTATACGTTATACGTTCTACGTTATACGTTATACGTTAAACGTTGTACGTTATACGTTATACGTTATACGTTATAAGTTAAACGTTGTACGTTATACGTTATACGTTATACGTTATACCTTATACGTTATACGTTATACGTTATACGTTATACATTATACGTTGTACGTTGAACGTTGTACGTTATACGTTATACGTTATACGTTATACGTTATACGTTATACGTTATACGTTATACGTTATACGTTATACGTTATACGTTATACGTTATACGTTATACGTTATACGACATACGTTATACGTTATACGTTATACGTTATACGTTATACGTTATACGTTATACGTTATACGTTATACGTTATACGTTATACGTTATACGTTATACGTTATGCGTTATAGGATATACGTTATACGTTATACGTTGTACGTTATACGTTATACGTTGTACGTTATACGTTCTACGTTATACGTTATACGTTAAACGTTGTACGTTATACGTTATACGTCATACGTTATACGTTATACGTTATACGTTATACGTTCTACGTTATACGTTATACGTTAAACGTTGTACGTTATACGTTATACGTTATACGTTATACGTTATACGTTATACGTTGTACGTTATACGTTATACGTTGTACGTTATACGTTCTACGTTATACGTTATACGTTATACATTATACGTTGTACGTTGAACGTTGTACGTTATACGTTATACGTTATACGTCATACGTTATACGTTATACGTTATACGTTATACGTTATACGTTATACGTTATACGTTATACGTTATACGTTATACGTTATACGTTATAAGTTATACGTTATACGTTATACGTTATACGTTCTACGTTATACGTTATACGTTAAACGTTGTACGTTATACGTTATACGTCATACGTTATACGTTATACGTTATACGTTATACGTTCTACGTTATACGTTATACGTTAAACGTTGTACGTTATACGTTATACGTTATACGTTATACGTTATACGTTATACGTTATACGTTATACGTTATACGTTATACCTTATACGTTATACGTTATGCGTTATAGGATATACGTTATACGTTATACGTTGTACGTTATACGTTATACGTTATACGTTATACGTTATACGTTATACGATATACGTAATATGTAATACGTCATACGTTTTACGTTAATCGTTATACGTTATACGTTATACGCTATACGTTATACGTTATACGTTATACGTTATACGTTATACGTTATACGTTATGCGTTATACGTTATACGTTATACGTTATACGTTATACGTTATACGTTATACGTTATATGTTATACGTTATACGTTATACGTTATACGTTATACGTTATACATTATACGTTATACGTTATACGTTATACGTTATACGTTATACGTTATACGTTATACGACATACGTTATACGTTATACGTTATACGTTATACGTTATACGTTATACGTTATACGTTATACGTTATACGTTATACGTTATACGTTATACGTTATACGTTATACGTTACACGTTATACGTTATACGTTATACGTTATACGTTATACGTTATACGTTATACGTTATGCGTTATAGAATATACGTTATACGTTATACGTTGTACGTTATACGTTATACGTTCTACGTTATACGTTATACGTTAAACGTTGTACGTTATACGTTATACGTTATACGTTATACGTTATACGTTATAAGTTATACGTTATACGTTACACGTTATACGTTATACGTTATACGTTATACGTTATACGTTATACGTTAGACGTTGTACGTTATACGTTATACGTTATACGTTATACGCTATACGTTATACGTTATACGTTATACGTTATACGTTATACGTTATACGTTATGCGTTATACGTTATAGGATATACGTTATACGTTATACGTTGTACGTTATACGTTATACGTTATACGTTATACGTTATACGTTATACGATATACGTAATATGTAATACGTCATACGTTTTACGTTAATCGTTATACGTTATACGTTATACGCTATACGTTATACGTTATACGTTATACGTTATACGTTATACGTTATACGTTATGCGTTATACGTTATACGTTATACGTTATACGTTATACGTTATACGTTATACGTTATATGTTATACGTTATACGTTATACGTTATACGTTATACGTTATACATTATACGTTATACGTTATACGTTATACGTTATACGTTATACGTTATACGTTATACGACATACGTTATACGTTATACGTTATACGTTATACGTTATACGTTATACGTTATACGTTATACGTTATACGTTATACGTTATACGTTATACGTTATACGTTATACGTTACACGTTATACGTTATACGTTATACGTTATACGTTATACGTTATACGTTATACGTTATGCGTTATAGAATATACGTTATACGTTATACGTTGTACGTTATACGTTATACGTTCTACGTTATACGTTATACGTTAAACGTTGTACGTTATACGTTATACGTTATACGTTATACGTTATACGTTATAAGTTATACGTTATACGTTACACGTTATACGTTATACGTTATACGTTATACGTTATACGTTATACGTTAGACGTTGTACGTTATACGTTATACGTTATACGTTATACGCTATACGTTATACGTTATACGTTATACGTTATACGTTATACGTTATACGTTATACGTTATACGTTATACGTTATACGTTATACGTTATACGTTATACGTTATACCTTATACGTTATACGTTATGCGTTATAGGATATACGTTATACGTTATACGTTGTACGTTATACGTTATACGTTATACGTTATACGTTATACGTTATACGTTATACGATATACGTAATATGTAATACGTCATACGTTTTACGTTAATCGTTATACGTTATACGTTATACGTTATACGTTATACGTTATACGTTATACGTTATACGTTATACGTTACACGTTATACGTTACACGTTATACGTTATACGTTATACGTTATACGTTATACGTTATACGTTATACGTTATACGTTCTACGTTATACGTTATACGTTAAACGTTGTACGTTATACGTTATACGTTATACGTTATACGTTATACGTTATACGTTATACGTTATACGTTATACGTTATACGTTATACCTTATACGTTATACGTTATACGTTATACGTTATACATTATACGTTGTACGTTGAACGTTGTACGTTATACGTTATACGTTATACGTCATACGTTATACGTTATACGTTATACGTTATACGTTATACGTTATACGTTATACGTTATACGTTATACGTTCTACGTTATACGTTATACGTTAAACGTTGTACGTTATACGTTATACGTTATACGTTATACGTTGTACGGTATACGTTATACGTTATACGTTATACGCCATACGTTATACGTTAAACGTTGTACGTTATACGTTATACGTCATACGTTATACGTTATACGTTATACGTTATACGTTCTACGTTATACGTTATACGACATACGTTATACGTTATACGTTATACGTTATACGTTATACGTTATACGTTATACGTTATACGTTATACGTTATACGTTATACGTTATACGTTATACGTTATGCGTTATAGGATATACGTTATACGTTATACGTTGTACGTTATACGTTATACGTTGTACGTTATACGTTCTACGTTATACGTTATACGTTAAACGTTGTACGTTATACGTTATACGTCATACGTTATACGTTATACGTTATACGTTATACGTTCTACGTTATACGTTATACGTTAAACGTTGTACGTTATACGTTATACGTTATACGTTATACGTTATACGTTATACGTTATACGTTATACGTTATACGTTATACCTTATACGTTATACGTTATGCGTTATAGGATATACGTTATACGTTATACGTTGTACGTTATACGTTATACGTTATACGTTATACGTTATACGTTATACGATATACGTAATATGTAATACGTCATACGTTTTACGTTAATCGTTATACGTTATACGTTATACGCTATACGTTATACGTTATACGTTATACGTTATACGTTATACGTTATACGTTATGCGTTATACGTTATACGTTATACGTTATACGTTATACGTTATACGTTATACGTTATATGTTATACGTTATACGTTATACGTTATACGTTATACGTTATACATTATACGTTATACGTTATACCTTATACGTTATACGTTATACGTTATACGTTATACGACATACGTTATACGTTATACGTTATACGTTATACGTTATACGTTATACGTTATACGTTATACGTTATACGTTATACGTTATACGTTATACGTTATACGTTATACGTTACACGTTATACGTTATACGTTATACGTTATACGTTATACGTTATACGTTATACGTTATGCGTTATAGAATATACGTTATACGTTATACGTTGTACGTTATACGTTATACGTTCTACGTTATACGTTATACGTTAAACGTTGTACGTTATACGTTATACGTTATACGTTATACGTTATACGTTATACGTTATACGTTACACGTTATACGTTATACGTTATACGTTATACGTTATACGTTATACGTTAGACGTTGTACGTTATACGTTATACGTTATACGTTATACGCTATACGTTATACGTTATACGTTATACGTTATACGTTATACGTTATACGTTATACGTTATACGTTATACGTTATACGTTATACGTTATACGTTATACGTTATACCTTATACGTTATACGTTATGCGTTATAGGATATACGTTATACGTTATACGTTGTACGTTATACGTTATACGTTATACGTTATACGTTATACGTTATACGTTATACGATATACGTAATATGTAATACGTCATACGTTTTACGTTAATCGTTATACGTTATACGTTATACGCTATACGTTATACGTTATACGTTATACGTTATACGTTATACGTTATACGTTATGCGTTATACGTTATACGTTATACGTTATACGTTATACGTTATACGTTGTACGTTATACGTTATACGTTATACGTTAATCGTTATACGTTATACGTTATACGTTGTACGCTATACGTTATACGTTATACGTTATACGTTAGACGTTGTACGTTATACGTTATACGTTATACGTTATACGCTATACGTTATACGTTATACGTTATACGTTATACGTTATACGTTATACGTTATACGTTATACGTTATACGTTATACGCTATACGTTATACGTTATACGTTATACGTTATACGTTATACGTTATACGTTATACGTTATACGTTATACGTTATACGTTATACGTTATACGTTATACGTTATACGTTATGCGTTATAGGATATACGTTATACGTTATACGTTGTACGTTATACGTTATACGTTATACGTTATACGTTATACGTTCTACGTTATACGTTATACGTTAAACTTTGTACGTTATACGTTATACGTTATACGTTATACGTTATAAGTAATACGTTATACGTTATACGTTATGCGTTATACGTTATACGTTATACGTTATACGTTATACGTTATACGTTATACGTTATACGTTATACGTTATACGTTATACGTTATACGTTATACGTTATACGTTATACGTTATACGTTATACGTTATACGTTATACGTTATACGTTATACGTTATACGTTATACCTTATACGTTATACGTTATGCGTTATAGGATAAACGTTATACGTTATACGTTGTACGTTATACGTTATACGTTGTACGTTATACGTTCTACGTTATACGTTATACGTTAAACGTTGTACGTTATACGTTATACGTCATACGTTATACGTTATACGTTATACGTTATACGTTCTACGTTATACGTTATACGTTATACGTTATACGTTATACGTTATACGTTATACATTATACGTTATACGTTATACGTTATACGTTATACGTTATACGTTATACGTTATACGACATACGTTATACGTTATACGTTATACGTTATACGTTATACGTTATACGTTATACGTTATACGTTATACGTTATACGTTATACGTTATACGTTATACGTTATACGTTATACGTTATACGTTACACGTTATACGTTATACGTTATACGTTATACGTTATACGTTATACGTTATACGTTATGCGTTATAGGATATACGTTATACGTTATACGTTGTACGTTATACGTTATACGTTCTACGTTATACGTTATACGTTAAACGTTGTACGTTATACGTTATACGTTATACGTTATACGTTATACGTTATACGTTATACGTTACACGTTATACGTTATACGTTATACGTTATACGTTATACGTTATACGTTAGACGTTGTACGTTATACGTTATACGTTATACGTTATACGCTATACGTTATACGTTATACGTTATACGTTATACGTTATACGTTATACGTTATACGTTATACGTTATACGTTATACGTTATACGTTATACGTTATACGTTATACCTTATACGTTATACGTTATGCGTTATAGGATATACGTTATACGTTATACGTTGTACGTTATACGTTATACGTTATACGTTATACGTTATACGTTATACGATATACGTAATATGTAATACGTCATACGTTTTACGTTAATCGTTATACGTTATACGTTATACGCTATACGTTATACGTTATACGTTATACGTTATACGTTATACGTTATGCGTTATAGAATATACGTTATACGTTATACGTTGTACGTTATACGTTCTACGTTATACGTTATACGTTAAACGTTGTACGTTATACGTTATACGTCATACGTTATACGTTATACGTTATACGTTATACGTTATACGTTATACGTTATGCGTTATAGAATATACGTTATACGTTATACGTTGTACGTTATACGTTATACGTTCTACGTTATACGTTATACGTTAAACGTTGTACGTTATACGTTATACGTTATACGTTATACGTTATACGTTATACGTTATACGTTACACGTTATACGTTATACGTTATACGTTATACGTTATACGTTATACGTTATACGTTAGACGTTGTACGTTATATGTTATACGTTATACGTTATACGCTATACGTTATACGTTATACGTTATACGTTATACGTTATACGTTATACGTTATACGTTATACGTTATACGTTATACGTTATACGTTATACGTTATACGTTATACGTTATACCTTATACGTTATACGTTATGCGTTATAGGATATACGTTATACGTTATACGTTGTACGTTATACGTTATACGTTATACGTTATACGTTATACGTTATACGTTATACGATATACGTAATATGTAATACGTCATACGTTTTACGTTAATCGTTATACGTTATACGTTATACGCTATACGTTATACGTTATACGTTATACGTTATACGTTATACGTTATACGTTGTGCGTTATACGTTATACGTTATACGTTATTCGTTATACGTTATACGTTGTACGTTATACGTTATACGTTATACGTTAATCGTTATACGTTATACGTTATACGTTGTACGCTATACGTTATACGTTATACGTTATACGTTAGACGTTGTACGTTATACGTTATACGTTATACGTTATACGCTATACGTTATACGTTATACGTTATACGTTATACGTTATACGTTATACGTTATACGTTATACGTTATACGTTATACGCTATACGTTATACGTTATACGTTATACGTTATACGTTATACGTTATACGTTATACGTTATACGTTATACGTTATACGTTATACGTTATACGTTATACGTTATGCGTTATAGGATATACGTTATACGTTATACGTTGTACGTTATACGTTATACGTTATACGTTATACGTTATACGTTATACGTTCTACGTTATACGTTATACGTTAAACGTTGTACGTTATACGTTATACGTTATACGTTATACGTTATAAGTAATACGTTATACGTTATACGTTATGCGTTATACGTTATACGTTATACGTTATACGTTATACGTTATACGTTATACGTTATACGTTATACGTTATACGTTATACGTTATACGTTATACGTTATACGTTATACGTTATACGTTATACGTTATACGTTATACGTTATACGTTATACGTTATACGTTATACGTTATACCTTATACGTTATACGTTATGCGTTATAGGATAAACGTTATACGTTATACGTTGTACGTTATACGTTATACGTTGTACGTTATACGTTCTACGTTATACGTTATACGTTAAACGTTGTACGTTATACGTTATACGTTATACGTCATACGTTATACGTTATACGTTATACGTTATACGTTCTACGTTATACGTTATACGTTATACGTTATACGTTATACGTTATACGTTATACATTATACGTTATACGTTATACGTTATACGTTATACGTTATACGTTATACGACATACGTTATACGTTATACGTTATACGTTATACGTTATACGTTATACGTTATACGTTATACGTTATACGTTATACGTTATACGTTATACGTTATACGTTATACGTTATACGTTATACGTTACACGTTATACGTTATACGTTATACGTTATACGTTATACGTTATACGTTATACGTTATGCGTTATAGGATATACGTTATACGTTATACGTTGTACGTTATACGTTATACGTTCTACGTTATACGTTATACGTTAAACGTTGTACGTTATACGTTATACGTTATACGTTATACGTTATACGTTATACGTTATACGTTACACGTTATACGTTATACGTTATACGTTATACGTTATACGTTATACGTTAGACGTTGTACGTTATACGTTATACGTTATACGTTATACGCTATACGTTATACGTTATACGTTATACGTTATACGTTATACGTTATACGTTATACGTTATACGTTATACGTTATACGTTATACGTTATACCTTATACGTTATACGTTATGCGTTATAGGATATACGTTATACGTTATACGTTGTACGTTATACGTTATACGTTATACGTTATACGTTAAACGTTATACGATATACGTAATATGTAATACGTCATACGTTTTACGTTAATCGTTATACGTTATACGTTATACGCTATACGTTATACGTTATACGTTATACGTTATACGTTATACGTTATACGTTGTGCGTTATACGTTATACGTTATACGTTATACGTTATACGTTATACGTTGTACGTTATACGTTATACGTTATACGTTATACGTTAGACGTTGTACGTTATACGTTATACGTTATACGTTATACGCTATACGTTATACGTTATACGTTACACGTTATACGTTATACGTTATGCGTTATACGTTATACGTTATACGTTATACGTTATACGTTATACGTTATACGTTATACGTTATACGTTATGCGTTATAGGATATACGTTATACGTTATACGTTGTACGTTATACGTTATACGTTATATGTTATACGTCATGCGATATACGTTATACGTTATACGTTCTACGTTATACGTTGTACGTTAAACGTTGTACGTTATACGTTATACGTTATACGTTATACGTTATACGTTATACGTTATACGTTATACGTTATACCTTATACGTTATACGTTATACGTTATACGTTATACATTATACGTTGTACGTTGAACGTTGTACGTTATACGTTATACGTTATACGTTATACGTTATACGTTATACGTTATACGTTATACGTTATACGTTATACGTTATACGTTATACGTTATACGTTA
The DNA here is from genome assembly GCF_051014685.1 of Ptiloglossa arizonensis. Taxonomy (NCBI): domain Eukaryota; kingdom Metazoa; phylum Arthropoda; class Insecta; order Hymenoptera; family Colletidae; genus Ptiloglossa; species Ptiloglossa arizonensis. The sequence continues at coordinate 1,473,164 of NW_027478440.1, read as the reverse complement.
TACGTTATACGACATACGTTATACGTTATACGTTATACGTTATACGTTATACGTTATACGTTATACGTTATACGTTATACGTTATACGTTATGCGTTATAGGATATACGTTATACGTTATACGTTGTACGTTATACGTTATACGTTGTACGTTATACGTTCTACGTTATACGTTATACGTTAAACGTTGTACGTTATACGTTATACGTCATACGTTATACGTTATACGTTATACGTTATACGTTCTACGTTATACGTTATACGTTATACGTTATACGTTATACGTTATACGTTATACGTTATACGTTATACGTTATACGTTATACGTTATACGTTATACGTTATATCTTATACGTTATACGTTATGCGTTATAGGATATACGTTATACGTTATCTGTTGTACGTTATACGTTATACGTTGTACGTTAAACGTTCTACGTTATACGTTATACGTTAAACGTTGTACGTTATACGTTATACGTTATACGTTATACGTTATACGTTATACGTTATACGTTATACGTTATACGTTATACGTTATACGTTATACGTTATAGGATATACGTAATACGTTATACGTTGTACGTTATACGTTATACGTTATACGTTAAACGTTGTACGTTATACGTTATACGTTATACGTTATACGTTATACGTTATACGTTATACGTTATACGTTATACGTTATGCGTTATAGGATATACGTTATACGTTATACGTTGTACGTTATACGTTATACGTTGTACGTTATACGTTCTACGTTATACGTTATAAGTTAAACCTTGTACGTTATACGTTATACGTTATACGTTATACGTTATACGTTATACGTTATACGTTATACGTTATACGTTATACGTTATACGTTATACGTTATACGTTACACGTTATACGTTATACGTTATACGTTATACGTTATACGTTATACGTTATACGTTATACGTTATACGTTATACGTTATACGTTATGCGTTATAGGATATACGTTATACGTTATACGTTGTACGTTATACGTTATACGTTGTACGTTATACGTTCTACGTTATACGTTATAAGTTAAACGTTGTACGTTATACGTTATACGTTATACGTTATACGTTATACGTTATACGTTATACGTTATACGTTATACGTTATACGTTATACGTTATACGTTATACGTTATACGTTATACGTTATACGTTATACGTTATACGTTATACGTTATACGTTATACGTTATACGTTATACGTTATACGTTATACGTTATACGTTATACGTTATACGTTATACGTTATACGTTATACGTTATACGTTATACGTTATACGTTATACGTTATACGTTATACCTTATACGTTATACGTTATGCGTTATAGGATACACGTTATACGTTATACGCTGTACGTTATACGTTATACGTTGTACGTTATACGTTCTACGTTCTACGTTATACGTTAAACGTTGTACGTTATACGTTATACGTCATACGTTATACGTTATACGTTATACGTTATACGTTCTACGTTACACGTTATACGTTATGCGTTATACGTTATACGTTATACGTTATACGTTATACGTTATACGTTATACGTTATACGTTATACGTTATACGTTATACGTTATACGTTATACGTTCTACGTTCTACGTTATACGTTAAACGTTGTACGTTATACGTTATACGTCATACGTTATACGTTATACGTTATACGTTATACGTTCTACGTTATACGTTATACGTTAAACGTTGTACGTTATACGTTATACGTTATACGTTATACGTTTTACGTTATACGTTATGCGTTATACGTTATACGTTATACGTTATATGTTATACGTTATACGTTATACGTTATGCGTTATACGTTATACGATATACGTAATATGTAATACGTCATACGTTTTACGTTAATCGTTATACGTTATACGTTATACGCTATACGTTATACGTTATACGTTATACGTTATACGTTATACGTTATACGTTATACGTTCTACGTTATACGTTATACGTTAAACGTTGTACGTTATACGTTATACGTTATACGTTATACGTTATACGTTATACGTTATACGTTATACGTTATACGTTATACGTTATACGTTATACGTTATACGTTATACGTTATACGTTATACGTTATACGTTATACGTTATACGTTATACGTTATACGTTATACGTTATACGACATACGTTATACGTTATACGTTATACGTTATACGTCATACGTTATACGTTATACGTTATACGTTATACGTTATACGTTATACGTTATACGTTATGCGTTATAGGATATACGTTATACGTTATACGTTGTACGTTATACGTTATACGTTGTACGTTATACGTTCTACGTTATACGTTATACGTTAAACGTTGTACGTTATACGTTATACGTCATACGTTATACGTTATACGTTATACGTTATACGTTCTACGTTATACGTTATACGTTATACCTTATACGTTATACGTTATACGTTATACGTTATACATTATACGTTGTACGTTGAACGTTGTACGTTATACGTTATACGTTATACGTTATACGTTATACGTTATACGTTATACGTTATACGTTATACGTTATACGTTATACGTTATACGTTATACGTTATACGTTATACGACATACGTTATACGTTATACGTTATACGTTATACGTTATACGTTATACGTTATACGTTATACGTTATACGTTATACGTTATGCGTTATAGGATATACGTTATACGTTATACGTTGTACGTTATACGTTATACGTTGTACGTTATACGTTCTACGTTATACGTTATACGTTAAACGTTGTACGTTATACGTTATACGTCATACGTTATACGTTATACGTTATACGTTATACGTTCTACGTTATACGTTATACGTTATACGTTATACGTTATACGTTATACGTTATACGTTATACGTTATACGTTATACGTTATACGTTATACGTTATACGTTATACGTTATATCTTATACGTTATACGTTATGCGTTATAGGATATACGTTATACGTTATCTGTTGTACGTTATACGTTATACGTTGTACGTTAAACGTTCTACGTTATACGTTATACGTTAAACGTTGTACGTTATACGTTATACGTTATACGTTATACGTTATACGTTATACGTTATACGTTATACGTTATACGTTATACGTTATACGTTATACGTTATAGGATATACGTAATACGTTATACGTTGTACGTTATACGTTATACGTTATACGTTAAACGTTGTACGTTATACGTTATACGTTATACGTTATACGTTATACGTTATACGTTATACGTTATACGTTATACGTTATGCGTTATAGGATATACGTTATACGTTATACGTTGTACGTTATACGTTATACGTTGTACGTTATACGTTCTACGTTATACGTTATAAGTTAAACCTTGTACGTTATACGTTATACGTTATACGTTATACGTTATACGTTATACGTTATACGTTATACGTTATACGTTATACGTTATACGTTATACGTTATACGTTACACGTTATACGTTATACGTTATACGTTATACGTTATACGTTATACGTTATACGTTATACGTTATACGTTATACGTTATACGTTATGCGTTATAGGATATACGTTATACGTTATACGTTGTACGTTATACGTTATACGTTGTACGTTATACGTTCTACGTTATACGTTATAAGTTAAACGTTGTACGTTATACGTTATACGTTATACGTTATACGTTATACGTTATACGTTATACGTTATACGTTATACGTTATACGTTATACGTTATACGTTATACGTTATACGTTATACGTTATACGTTATACGTTATACGTTATACGTTATACGTTATACGTTATACGTTATACGTTATACGTTATACGTTATACGTTATACGTTATACGTTATACGTTATACGTTATACGTTATACGTTATACGTTATACGTTATACGTTATACGTTATACGTTATACGTTATACCTTATACGTTATACGTTATGCGTTATAGGATACACGTTATACGTTATACGCTGTACGTTATACGTTATACGTTGTACGTTATACGTTCTACGTTCTACGTTATACGTTAAACGTTGTACGTTATACGTTATACGTCATACGTTATACGTTATACGTTATACGTTATACGTTCTACGTTACACGTTATACGTTATGCGTTATACGTTATACGTTATACGTTATACGTTATACGTTATACGTTATACGTTATACGTTATACGTTATACGTTATACGTTATACGTTATACGTTATACGTTATACGTTCTACGTTCTACGTTATACGTTAAACGTTGTACGTTATACGTTATACGTCATACGTTATACGTTATACGTTATACGTTATACGTTCTACGTTATACGTTATACGTTAAACGTTGTACGTTATACGTTATACGTTATACGTTATACGTTTTACGTTATACGTTATGCGTTATACGTTATACGTTATACGTTATACGTTATATGTTATACGTTATACGTTATACGTTATGCGTTATACGTTATACGATATACGTAATATGTAATACGTCATACGTTTTACGTTAATCGTTATACGTTATACGTTATACGCTATACGTTATACGTTATACGTTATACGTTATACGTTATACGTTATACGTTATACGTTCTACGTTATACGTTATACGTTAAACGTTGTACGTTATACGTTATACGTTATACGTTATACGTTATACGTTATACGTTATACGTTATACGTTATACGTTATACGTTATACGTTATACGTTATACGTTATACGTTATACGTTATACGTTATACGTTATACGTTATACGTTATGCGTTATACGTTATACGTTATACGACATACGTTATACGTTATACGTTATACGTTATACGTTATACGTTATACGTTATACGATATACGTTATACGTTATACGTTATACGTTATACGTTATGCGTTATAGGATATACGTTATACGTTATACGTTGTACGTTATACGTTATACGTTGTACGTTATACGTTCTACGTTATACGTTATACGTTAAACGTTGTACGTTATACGTTATACGTCATACGTTATACGTTATACGTTATACGTTATACGTTCTACGTTATACGTTATACGTTAAACGTTGTACGTTATACGTTATACGTTATACGTTATACGTTATACGTTATACGTTATACGTTATACGTTATACGTTATACGTTATACCTTATACGTTATACGTTATACGTTATACGTTATACATTATACGTTGTACGTTGAACGTTGTACGTTATACGTTATACGTTATACGTCATACGTTATACGTTATACGTTATACGTTATACGTTATACGTTATACGTTATACGTTATACGTTATACGTTATACGTTATACGTTATAAGTTATACGTTATACGTTATACGTTATACGTTCTACGTTATACGTTATACGTTAAACGTTGTACGTTATACGTTATACGTCATACGTTATACGTTATACGTTATACGTTATACGTTCTACGTTATACGTTATACGTTAAACGTTGTACGTTATACGTTATACGTTATACGTTATACGTTATACGTTATACGTTATAGGTTATACGTTATACGTTATACCTTATACGTTATACGTTATGCGTTATAGGATATACGTTATACGTTATACGTTGTACGTTATACGTTATACGTTATACGTTATACGTTATACGTTATACGTTATACGATATACGTAATATGTAATACGTCATACGTTTTGCGTTAATCGTTATACGTTATACGTTATACGATATACGTTATACGTTATACGTTATACGTTATACGTTATACGTTATACGTTATGCGTTATACGTTATACGTTATACGTTATACGTTATACGTTATACGTTATACGTTATATGTTATACGTTATACGTTATACGTTATACGTTATACGTTATACGTTATACGTTATACGTTATACGTTATACGTTATACGTTATACGTTATACGTTATACGACATACGTTATACGTTATACGTTATACGTTATACGTTATACGTTATACGTTATACGTTATACGTTATACGTTATACGTTATACGTTATACGTTATACGTTACACGTTATACGTTATACGTTATACGTTATACGTTATACGTTATACGTTATACGTTATGCGTTATAGAATATACGTTATACGTTATACGTTGTACGTTATACGTTATACGTTCTACGTTATACGTTATACGTTAAACGTTGTACGTTATACGTTATACGTTATACGTTATACGTTATACGTTATACGTTATACGTTACACGTTATACGTTATACGTTATACGTTATACGTTATACGTTATACGTTAGACGTTGTACGTTATACGTTATACGTTATACGTTATACGCTATACGTTATACGTTATACGTTATACGTTATACGTTATACGTTATACGTTATACGTTATACGTTATACGTTATACGTTATACGTTATACGTTATACCTTATACGTTATACGTTATACGTTATACGTTATACATTATACGTTGTACGTCGAACGTTGTACGTTATACGTTATACGTTATACGTCATACGTTATACGTTATACGTTATACGTTATACGTTATACGTTATACGTTATACGTTATACGTTATACGTTATACGTTATACGTTATAAGTTATACGTTATACGTTATACGTTATACGTTCTACGTTATACGTTTTACGTTAAACGTTGTACGTTATACGTTATACGTCATACGTTATACGTTATACGTTATACGTTATACGTTCTACGTTATACGTTATACGTTAAACGTTGTACGTTATACGTTATACGTTATACGTTATACGTTATACGTTATACGTTATAGGTTATACGTTATACGTTATACCTTATACGTTATACGTTATGCGTTATAGGATATACGTTATACGTTATACGTTGTACGTTATACGTTATACGTTATACGTTATACGTTATACGTTATACGTTATACGTTATACGATATACGTAATATGTAATACGTCATACGTTTTGCGTTAATCGTTATACGTTATACGTTATACGATATACGTTATACGTTATACGTTATACGTTATACGTTATACGTTATACGTTATGCGTTATACGTTATACGTTATACGTTATACGTTATACGTTATACGTTATACGTTATATGTTATACGTTATACGTTATACGTTATACGTTATACGTTATACGTTATACGTTATACGTTATACGTTATACGTTATACGTTATACGTTATACGTTATACGACATACGTTATACGTTATACGTTATACGTTATACGTTATACGTTATACGTTATACGTTATACGTTATACGTTATACGTTATACGTTATACGTTATACGTTACACGTTATACGTTATACGTTATACGTTATACGTTATACGTTATACGTTATACGTTATGCGTTATAGAATATACGTTATACGTTATACGTTGTACGTTATACGTTATACGTTGTACGTTATACGTTATACGTTAAACGTTGTACGTTATACGTTATACGTTATACGTTATACGTTATACGTTATACGTTATACGTTACACGTTATACGTTATACGTTATACGTTATACGTTATACGTTATACGTTAGACGTTGTACGTTATACGTTATACGTTATACGTTATACGCTATACGTTATACGTTATACGTTATACGTTATACGTTATACGTTATACGTTATACGTTATACGTTATACGTTATACGTTATACGTTATACGTTATACGTTATACGTTATACCTTATACGTTATACATTATGCGTTATAGGATATACGTTATACGTTATACGTTGTACGTTATACGTTATACGTTATACGTTATACGTTATACGTTATACGTTATACGTTATACGTTATACGATATACGTAATATGTAATACGTCATACGTTTTACGTTAATCGTTATACGTTATACGTTATACGCTATACGTTATACGTTATACGTTATACGTTATACGTTATACGTTATACGTTATGCGTTATACGTTATACGTTATACGTTATACGTTATACGTTATACGTTGTACCTTATACGTTATACGTTATACGTTAATCGTTATACGTTGTACGTTATACGTTATACGTTATACGTTATACGCTATACGTTATACGTTATACGTTATACGTTATACGTTATACGTTATACGTTATACGTTATACGTTATACGTTATACGTTGTACGTTATACGTTATACGTTATACGTTATACGTTAGACGTTGTACGTTATACGTTATACGTTATACGTTATACGCTATACGTTATACGTTATACGTTATACGTTATACGTTATACGTTATACGTTATACGTTATACGTTATACGTTATACGTTATACGTTATACGTTATACGTTATACGTTATACGTTATACGTTACACGTTATACATTATACGTTATACGTTGTACGTTATACGTTATACGTCATACGTTATACGTTATACGTTATACGTTATACGTTCTACGTTATACGTTATACGTTAAACGTTGTACGTTATACGTTATACGTTATACGTTATACGTTATACGTTATACGTTATACGTTATACGTTATACGTTATACGACATACGTTATACGTTATACGTTATACGTTATACGTTAAACGTTGTACGTTATACGTTATACGTTATACGTTATACGTTATAAGTTAAACGTTGTACGTTATACGTTATACGTTATACGTTATACCTTATACGTTATACGTTATACGTTATACGTTATACATTATACGTTGTACGTTGAACGTTGTACGTTATACGATATACGTTATACGTTATACGTTATACGTTATACGTTATACGTTATACGTTATACGTTATACGTTATACGTTATACGTTATACGTTATACGTCATACGTTATACGTTATACGTTATACGTCATACGTTATACGTTATGCGTTATAGGATATAGGTTATAGGATATACGTTGTACGTTATACGTTATACGTTATACGTTATACGTTAGACGCTATACGTTATACGTTATACGTTATACGTTATACGTTATACGTTATACGTTATACGTTATACGTTATACGTTATACGTTATACGTTATACGTTATACGTTATACGTTATACATTATACGTTATACGTTATACGTTATGCGTTATAGGATATACGTTATACGTTATACGTTGTACGTTATACGTTATACGTTATGCGTTATACGTCATGCGATATACGTTATACGTTATACGTTATACGTTATACGCTATACATTATACGTTATACGTTATACGATATACGTTATACGTTATACGATATACGTTATACGTTATACGTTATACGTTATACGTTATACATTATACGTTATACGTTATACGTTATACGTTATACGTTATACGTTATACGTTATACGTTATACGTTATACGACATACGTTATACGTTATACGTTATACGTTATAGGTTATACGTTATACGTTATACGTTATACGTTATACGTTATACGTTATACGTTGTACGTTATGCGTTATAGGATATACCTTATACGTTATACGTTGTACGTTATACGTTATACGTTGTACGTTATACGTTCTACGTTATACGTTATACGTTATACGTTAAACGTTGTACGTTATACGTTATACGTCATACGTTATATGTTATACGTTATACGTTATACGTTCTACGTTATACGTTATACGTTAAACTTTGTACGTTATACGTTATACGTTATACGTTATACGTTATACCTTATACGTTATACGTTATACGTTATACGTTATGCGTTATACGTTATGCGTTATACGTTATACGTTATACGTTATACGTTATACGTTATACGTTATACGTTATACGTTATACGTTATACGTTATACGTTATACGTTATACGTCATACGTTATACGTTATGCGTTATAGGATATAGGTTATAGGATATACGTTGTACGCTATACGTTATACGTTGTACGTTATACGTTCTACGTTCTACGTTATACGTTATACGTTATACGTTATAAGTTATACGTTATACGTTATACGTTATACGTTAGACGCTATACGTTATACGTTATACGTTATACGTTAAACGTTGTACGTTATACGTTATACGTTATACGTTATACGTTATACGTTATACGTTATACGTTATACGTTATACGTTATACGTTATGCGTTATACGTTATACGTTGTACGTTATACGTTATACGTTATACGTTATACGTTATACGTTATACGATATACGTTATACGTTATACGTTATACGTTATACGTTATACGTTATACGTTATACGTTATACGTTATACGTTATACGTTATACGTTATACGTTATACGTTATACGTTATACGTTATACGTTATACGTTATACGTTATACGTTATACGTTATACGTTATACGTTATACGTTATACGTTAGACGCTATACGTTATACGTTATACGTTATACATTATACGTTATACGTTATACGTTATACGTTATACGTTATACGTTATACGTTATACATTATACGTTATACGTTATACGTTATGCGTTGTAGGATATACGTTATTCGTTATACGTTGTACGTTATACGTTATAGGTTATGCGTTATACGTCATGCGATATACGCTATACGTTATACGTTATACGTTATACGTTATACATTATACGTTATACGTTATTCGTTATACGTTATACGTTATACGTTATACGTTATACGTTATACGTTATACGTTATACGTTATACGTTATACATTATACGTTATACGTTATACGTTATACGTTATACGTTATACGTTATACGTTATACGTTATACGACATACGTTATACGTTATACGTTATACGTTATACGTTATACGTTATACGTTATACGTTATACGATATACGTTATACGTTATACGTTATGCGTTATAGGATATACGTTATAGGATATACGTTGTACGCTATACGTTATACGTTGTACGTTATACCTTCTACGTTATACGTTATACGTTATACGTTATACGTTATAAGTTATACGTTATACGTTATACGTTATACGTTATACGTTATACGTTAGACGCTATACGTTATACGTTATACGTTATACGTTATACGTTATACGTTATACGTTATACGTTACACGTTATACGTTATAAGTTATACGTTATACGTTATACGTTATACGTTATACGTTATACGTTATACGTTGTACGTTATACGTTATGCGTTATAGGATATACGTTATACGTTATACGTTGTACGTTATACGTTATACGTTATGCGTTATACGTCATGCGATATACGTTATACGTTATACGTTATACGTTATACGTTATACGTTATACGTTATACGTTATACGTTATAGGTTATACGTTATACGTTATACATTATACGTTATACGTTATACGTTATACGTTATACGTTATACGTTATACGTTATACGACATACGTTATACGTTATACGTTATACGTTATACGTGATACGTTATACGTTATACGTTATACGTTATACGTTATACGTTATACGTTATACGTTATACGTTATACGTTATACGTTATGCGTTATAGGATATACGTTATACGTTATACGTTGTACGTTATACGTTATACGTTGTACGTTATACGTTCTACGTTATACGTTATACGTTAAACGTTGTACGTTATACGTTATACGTCATACGTTATACGTTATACGTTATACGTTATACGTTCTACGTTATACGTTATACGTTAAACGTTGTACGTTATACGTTATACGTTATACGTTATACGTTATACGTTATACGTTATACCTTATACGTTATACGTTATACGTTATACGTTATACATTATACGTTGTACGTTGAACGTTGTACGTTATACGTTATACGTTATACGTCATACGTTATACGTTATACGTTATACGTTATACGTTATACGTTATACGTTATACGTTATACGTTATACGTTATACGTTATACGTTATACGTTATAAGTTATACGTTATACGTTATACGTTATACGTTCTACGTTATACGTTATACGTTAAACGTTGTACGTTATACGTTATACGTCATACGTTATACGTTATAGGATATACGTTATACGTTATACGTTGTACGTTATACGTTATACGTTATACGTTATACGTTCTACGTTATACGTTATACGTTAAACGTTGTACGTTATACGTTATACGTTATACGTTATACGTTATACGTTATACGTTATACGTTATACGTTATACGTTATACCTTATACGTTATACGTTATGCGTTATAGGATATACGTTATACGTTATACGTTGTACGTTATACGTTATACGTTATACGTTATACGTTATACGTTATACGTTATACGATATACGTAATATGTAATACGTCATACGTTTTACGTTAATCGTTATACGTTATACGTTATACGTTATACGTTATACGTTATACGTTATACGTTATACGTTATACGTTATACGTTATACGTTATACGTTATACGTTATACGTTATACGTTAAACGTTGTACGTTATACGTTATACGTCATACGTTATACGTTATAGGATATACGTTATACGTTATACGTTGTACGTTATACGTTATACGTTATACGTTATACGTTCTACGTTATACGTTATACGTTAAACGTTGTACGTTATACGTTATACGTTATACGTTATACGTTATACGTTATACGTTATACGTTATACGTTATACGTTATACCTTATACGTTATACGTTATGCGTTATAGGATATACGTTATACGTTATACGTTGTACGTTATACGTTATACGTTATACGTTATACGTTATACGTTATACGTTATACGATATACGTAATATGTAATACGTCATACGTTTTACGTTAATCGTTATACGTTATACGTTATACGTTATACGTTATACGTTATACGTTATACGTTATACGTTATACGTTATACGTTATACGTTATACGTTACACGTTATACGTTATACGTTATACGCTATACGTTATACGTTATACGTTATACGTTATGCGTTATAGAATATACGTTACACGTTATACGTTGTACGTTATACGTTATACGTTCTACGTTATACGTTATACGTTAAACGTTGTACGTTATACGTTATACGTTATACGTTATACGTTATACGTTATACGTTATACGTTACACGTTATACGTTATACGTTATACGTTATACGTTATACGTTATACGTTAGACGTTGTACGTTATACGTTATACGTTATACGTTATACGCTATACGTTATACGTTATACGTTATACGTTATACGTTATACGTTATACGTTATACGTTATACGTTATACGTTATACGTTATACGTTATACCTTATACGTTATACGTTATGCGTTATAGGATATACGTTATACGTTATACGTTGTACGTTATACGTTATACGTTATACGTTATACGTTATACGTTATACGATATACGTAATATGTAATACGTCATACGTTTTACGCTAATCGTTATACGTTATACGTTATACGCTATACGTTATACGTTATACGTTATACGTTATACGCTATACGTTATACGTTATGCGTTATACGTTATACGTTATACGTTATACGTTATACGTTATACGTTGTACGTTATACGTTATACGTTATACGTTATACGTTAGACGTTGTACGTTATACGTTATACGTTATACGTTATACGTTATACGCTATACGTTATACGTTATACGTTATACGTTATACGTTATACGTTATACGTTATACGTTATACGTTATACGTTATACGTTATACGTTATACGTTATACGTTACACGTTATACGTTACACGTTATACGTTATACGTTATACGTTATACGTTATACGTTATACGTTATACGTTATACGTTATACGTTATACGTTATACGTTATACGTTATACGTTATGCGTTATAGGATATACGTTATACGTTATACGTTGTACGTTATACGTTATACGTTATATGTTATACGTCATGCGATATACGTTATACGTTATTCGTTATACGGTATACGTTAAACGTTGTACGTTATACGTTATACGTTATACGTTATACGTTATACGTTGTACGGTATACGTTATACGTTATACGTTATACGCTATACGTTATACGTTAAACGTTGTACGTTATACGTTATACGTCATACGTTATACGTTATACGTTATACGTTATACGTTCTACGTTATACGTTATACGTTAAACGTTGTACGTTATACGTTATACGTTATACGTTATACGTTATACGTTATACGTTATACGTTATACGTTATACGTTATACCTTATACGTTATACGTTATACGTTATACGTTATACGTTATACATTATACGTTGTACGTTGAACGTTGTACGTTATACGTTATACGTTATACGTTATACGTTATACGTTATACGTTATACGTTATACGTTATACGTTATACGTTATACGTTATACGTTATACGTTATACGACATACGCTATACGTTATACGTTATACGTTATACGTTATACGTTATACGTTATACGTTATACGTTATACGTTATACGTTATACGTTATGCGTTATAGGATATACGTTATACGTTATACGTTGTACGTTATACGTTATACGTTGTACGTTATACGTTCTACGTTATACGTTATACGTTAAACGTTGTACGTTATACGTTATACGTCATACGTTATACGTTATACGTTATACGTTATACGTTCTACGTTATACGTTATACGTTATACGTTATACGTTATACGTTATACGTTATACGTTATACGTTATACGTTATACGTTATACGTTATACGTTATACGTTATACGTTATACGTTATATCTTATACGTTATACGTTATGCGTTATAGGATATACGTTATACGTTATACGTTGTACGTTATACGTTATACGTTGTACGTTAAACGTTCTACGTTATACGTTATACGTTAAACGTTGTACGTTATACGTTATACGTTATACGTTATACGTTATACGTTATACGTTATACGTTATACGTTATACGTTACACGTTATACGTTATACGTTATACGTTATAGGATATACGTAATACGTTATACGTTGTACGTTATACGTTATACGTTATACGTTAAACGTTGTACGTTATACGTTATACGTTATACGTTATACGTTATACGTTATACGTTATACGTTATACGTTATACGTTATACGTTATGCGTTATAGGATATACGTTATACGTTATACGTTGTACGTTATACGTTATACGTTGTACGTTATACGTTCTACGTTATACGTTATAAGTTAAACGTTGTACGTTATACGTTATACGTTATACGTTATACGTTATACGTTATACGTTATACGTTATACGTTATACGTTATACGTTATACGTTATACGTTATACGTTATACGTTATACGTTACACGTTATACGTTATACGTTATACTTTATACGTTATACGTTATACGTTATACGTTATACGTTATACGTTATACGTTATACGTTATACGTTATACGTTATGCGTTATAGGATATACGTTATAGGTTATACGTTGTACGTTATACGTTATACGTTGTACGTTATACGTTCTACGTTATACGTTATACGTTATACGTTATACGTTATACGTTATACGTTATACGTTATACGTTATACGTTATACGTTATACGTTATACGTTATACGTTATACGTTATACGTTATACCTTATACGTTATACGTTATGCGTTATAGGATATACGTTATACGTTATACGTTGTACGTTATACGTTATACGTTGTACGTTATACGTTCTACGTTCTACGTTATACGTTAAACGTTGTACGTTATACGTTATACGTCATACGTTATACGTTATACGTTATACGTTATACGTTATACGTTCTACGTTATACGTTATACGTTAAACGTTGTACGTTATACGTTATACGTTATACGTTATACGTTTTACGTTATACGTTATGCGTTATACGTTATACGTTATACGTTATACGTTATATGTTATACGTTATACGTTATACGTTATACGTTATACGTTATACGATATACGTAATATGTAATACGTCATACGTTTTACGTTAATCGTTATACGTTATACGTTATACGTTATACGCTATACGTTATACGTTATACGTTATACGTTATACGTTATACGTTATACGTTATACGTTATGCGTTATACGTTATACGTTATACGTTATACGTTATACGTTATACGTTGTACGTTATACGTTATACGTTATACGTTATACGTTAGACGTTGTACGTTATACGTTATACGTTATACGTTATACGCTATACGTTATACGTTATACGTTATACGTTATACGTTATACGTTATACGTTATACGTTATACGTTATACGTTATACGTTATACGTTATACGTTATACGTTATACGTTACACGTTATACGTTATACGTTATACGTTATACGTTATACGTTATACGTTATACGTTATACGTTATACGTTATACGTTATACGTTATACGTTATACGTTATGCGTTATAGGATATACGTTATACGTTATACGTTGTACGTTATACGTTATACGTTATATGTTATACGTCATGCGATATACGTTATACGTTATTCGTTACACGGTATACGTTAAACGTTGTACGTTATACGTTATACGTTATACGTTATACGTTATACGTTGTACGGTATACGTTATACGTTATACGTTATACGCTATACGTTATACGTTAAACGTTGTACGTTATACGTTATACGTCATACGTTATACGTTATACGTTATACGTTATACGTTCTACGTTATACGTTATACGTTAAACGTTGTACGTTATACGTTATACGTTATACGTTATACGTTATACGTTATACGTTATACGTTATACGTTATACGTTATACCTTATACGTTATACGTTATACGTTATACGTTATACGTTATACATTATACGTTGTACGTTGAACGTTGTACGTTATACGTTATACGTTATACGTTATTCGTTATACGTTATACGTTATACGTTATACGTTATACGTTATACGTTATACGTTATACGTTATACGTTATACGTTATACGACATACGTTATACGTTATACGTTATACGTTATACGTTATACGTTATACGTTATACGTTATACGTTATACGTTATACGTTATACGTTATACGTTATACGTTATGCGTTATAGGATATACGTTATACGTTATACGTTGTACGTTATACGTTATACGTTGTACGTTATACGTTCTACGTTATACGTTATACGTTAAACGTTGTACGTTATACGTTATACGTCATACGTTATACGTTATACGTTATACGTTATACGTTCTACGTTCTACGTTATACGTTAAACGTTGTACGTTATACGTTATACGTTATACGTTATACGTTATACGTTATACGTTATACGTTATACGTTATACGTTATACGTTATACCTTATACGTTATACGTTATACGTTATACGTTATACATTATACGTTGTACGTTGAACGTTGTACGTTATACGTTATACGTTATACGTTATACGTTATACGTTATACGTTATACGTTATACGTTATACGTTATACGTTATACGTTATACGTTATACGTTATACGTTATACGTTATACGTTATACGTTATACGTTATACGTTATAAGTTATACGTTATACGTTATACGTTATACGTTATTCGTTATACGTTAGACGCTGTACGTTATACGTTATACGTTATACGTTATACGTTATACGTTATACGTTATACGTTATACGTTATACGTTATACGTTATACGTTATGCGTTATAGGATATACGTTATACGTTATACGTTGTACGTTATACGTTATACGTTGTACGTTATACGTTCTACGTTATACGTTATACGTTATACGTTGTACGTTATACGTTATACGTCATCCGTTATACGTTATACGTTATACGTTATACGTTATAAGTTATACGTTATACGTTATACGTTACACGTTATACGTTATACGTTATACGTTATACGTTATACGTTATACGTTATACGTTATACGTTATACGTTATACGTTATACGTTATACGTTATACGTTATACGTTATGCGTTATAGGATATACGTTATACGTTATAAGTTGTACGTTATACGTTATACGTTGTAGGTTATACGTTATACGTTATGCGTTATAGGATATAGGTTATAGGATATACGTTGTACGCTATACGTTATACGTTGTACGTTATACGTTCTACGTTCTACGTTATACGTTATACGTTATACGTTATAAGTTATACGTTATACGTTATACGTTATACGTTATACGTTATACGTTAGACGCTATACGTTATACGTTATACGTTATACGTTATACGTTATACGTTATACGTTATACGTTATACGTTATACGTTCTACGTTATACGTTATACGTTAAACGTTGTACGTTATACGTTATACGTTATACGTTATACGTTATACGTTATACGTTATACGTTATACGTTATACGTTATACCTTATACGTTATACGTTATACGTTATACGTTATACGTTATACATTATACGTTGTACGTTGAACGTTGTACGTTATACGTTATACGTTATACGTTATTCGTTATACGTTATACGTTATACGTTATACGTTATACGTTATACGTTATACGTTATACGTTATACGTTATACGTTATACGACATACGTTATACGTTATACGTTATACGTTATACGTTATACGTTATACGTTATACGTTATACGTTATACGTTATACGTTATACGTTATACGTAATACGTTATGCGTTATAGGATATACGTTATACGTTATACGTTGTACGTTATACGTTATACGTTGTACGTTATACGTTCTACGTTATACGTTATACGTTAAACGTTGTACGTTATACGTTATACGTCATACGTTATACGTTATACGTTATACGTTATACGTTCTACGTTCTACGTTATACGTTAAACGTTGTACGTTATACGTTATACGTTATACGTTATACGTTATACGTTATACGTTATACGTTATACGTTATACGTTATACGTTATACCTTATACGTTATACGTTATACGTTATACGTTATACATTATACGTTGTACGTTGAACGTTGTACGTTATACGTTATACGTTATACGTTATACGTTATACGTTATTCGTTATACGTTAGACGCTGTACGTTATACGTTATACGTTATACGTTATACGTTATACGTTATACGTTATACGTTATACGTTATACGTTATACGTTATACGTTATGCGTTATAGGATATACGTTATACGTTATACGTTGTACGTTATACGTTATACGTTGTACGTTATACGTTCTACGTTATACGTTATACGTTATACGTTGTACGTTATACGTTATACGTCATCCGTTATACGTTATACGTTATACGTTATACGTTATAAGTTATACGTTATACGTTATACGTTACACGTTATACGTTATACGTTATACGTTATACGTTATACGTTATACGTTATACGTTATACGTTATACGTTATACGTTATACGTTATACGTTATACGTTATACGTTATGCGTTATAGGATATACGTTATACGTTATAAGTTGTACGTTATACGTTATACGTTGTAGGTTATACGTTATACGTTATACGTCATACGTTATACGTTATGCGTTATAGGATATAGGTTATAGGATATACGTTGTACGCTATACGTTATACGTTGTACGTTATACGTTCTACGTTCTACGTTATACGTTATACGTTATACGTTATAAGTTATACGTTATACGTTATACGTTATACGTTATACGTTATACGTTAGACGCTATACGTTATACGTTATACGTTATACGTTATACGTTATACGTTATACGTTATACGTTATACGTTATGCGTTATACGTTACACGTTATACGTTATACGTTATACGGTATACGTTATGCGTTATACGCTATACGTTATGCGTTATAGGACATACGTTATGCGTTATAGGATATACGTTATACGTTATACGTTATACGTTATACGACATACGTTATACGTTATACGTTATACGTTATACGTTATACGTTATACGTTATACGTTATACGTTATACGTTATACGTTATACGTTATACGTCATACGTTATACGTTATGCGTTATAGGATATAGGTTATAGGATATACGTTGTATGCTATACGTTATACGTTGTACGTTATACGTTCTACGTTATACGTTATACGTTATACGTTATAAGTTATACGTTATACGTTATACGTTATACGTTATACGTTATACGTTAGACGCTATACGTTATACGTTATACGTTATACGTTATACGTTATACGTTATACGTTATACGTTATACGTTATACGTTATACGTTATACGTTATACGTTATACATTATACGTTATACGTTATACGTTATGCGTTATAGGATATACGTTATACGTTATACGTTGTACGTTATACGTTATACGTTATGCGTTATACGTCATGCGATATACGTTATACGTTATACGTTATACGTTATACGCTATACATTATACGTTATACGTTATACGATATACGTTATACGTTATACGATATACGTTATACGTTATACGTTATACGTTATACGTTATACATTATACGTTATACGTTATACGTTATACGTTATACGTTATACGTTATACGTTATACGTTATACGTTATACGACATACGTTATACGTTATACGTTATACGTTATAGGTTATACGTTATACGTTATACGTTATACGTTATACGTTATACGTTATACGTTGTACGTTATGCGTTATAGGATATACGTTATACGTTATACGTTGTACGTTATACGTTATACGTTGTACGTTATACGTTCTACGTTATACGTTATACGTTAAACGTTGTACGTTATACGTTATACGTCATACGTTATATGTTATACGTTATACGTTATACGTTATACGTTATGCGTTATACGTTATGCGTTATACGTTATACGTTATACGTTATACGTTATACGTTATACGTTATACGTTATACGTTATACGTTATACGTTATACGTTATACGTTATACGTTATACGTTATGCGTTATACGTTATGCGTTATACGTTATACGTTATACGTTATACGTTATACGTTATACGTTATACGTTATACGTTGTACGTTATACGTTATACGTTATGCGTTATACGTCATGCGATATACGTTATACGTTATACGTTATACGTTATATGTTATACGTTATACGTTATACGTTATACGTTATACGTTATACGTTATACGTTATACATTATACGTTATACGTTATACGTTATGCGTTAGAGGATATACGTTATACGTTATACGTTGTACGTTATACGTTATACGTTATGCGTTATACGTCATGCGATATACGTTATACGTTATACGTTATACGTTATACGCTATACATTATACGTTATACGTTATACGATATACGTTATACGTTATACGATATACGTTATACGTTATACGTTATACGTTATACGTTATACATTATACGTTATACGTTATACGTTATACGTTATACGTTATACGTTATACGTTATACGTTATACGTTATACGACATACGTTATACGTTATACGTTATACGTTATAGGTTATACGTTATACGTTATACGTTATACGTTATACGTTATACGTTGTACGTTATGCGTTATAGGATATACGTTATACGTTATACGTTGTACGTTATGCGTTATACGTTGTACGTTATACGTTCTACGTTATACGTTATACGTTAAACGTTGTACGTTATACGTTATACGTCATACGTTATATGTTATACGTTATACGTTATACGTTATACGTTATACGTTATACGTTATACGTTATACGTTATACGTTATACGTTATACGTTATACGTTATACGTCATACGTTATACGTTATGCGTTATAGGATATAGGTTATAGGATATACGTTGTACGCTATACGATATACGTCGTACGTTATACGTTCTACGTTCTACGTTATACGTTATACGTTATACGTTATAAGTTATACGTTATACGTTATACGTTATACGTTATACGCTATACGTTATACGTTATACGTTATACGTTAAACGTTGTACGTTATACGTTATACGTTATACGTCATACGTTATACGTTATACGTTATACGTTGTACGTTATACGTTCTACGTTATACGTTATACGTTAAACGTTGTACGTTATACGTTATACGTCATACGTTATACGTTATACGTTATACGTTATACGTTCTACGTTATACGTTATACGTTAAACGTTGTACGTTATACGTTATACGTTATACGTTATACGTTTTACGTTATACGTTATGCGTTATACGTTATACGTTATACGTTATACGTTATACGTTATACGTTATACGTTATACGTTATACGTTATACGTTATACGTTATACGATATACGTAATATGTAATACGTCATACGTTTTACGTTAATCGTTATACGTTATACGTTATACGCTATACGTTATACGTTATACGTTATACGTTATACGTTATACGTTATACGTTATGCGTTATACGTTATACGTTATACGTTATACGTTATACGTTATACGTTGTACGTTATACGTTATACGTTATACGTTATAGGTTAGACGTTGTACGTTATACGTTATACGTTATACGTTATACGCTATACGTTATACGTTATACGTTATACGTTATACGTTATACGTTATACGTTATACGTTATACGTTATACGTTATACGTTATACGTTATACGTTATACGTTATACGTTACACGTTATACGTTATACGTTATACGTTATACGTTATACGTTATACGTTATACGTTATACGTTATACGTTATACGTTATACGTTATACGTTATACGTTATGCGTTATAGGATATACGTTATACGTTATACGTTGTACGTTATACGTTATACGTTGTACGTTATACGTTCTACGTTATACGTTATACGTTAAACGTTGTACATTATACGTTATACGTCATACGTTATACGTTATACGTTATGCGTTATAGGATATACGTTATACGTTATACGTTGTACGTTATACGTTATACGTTGTACGTTATACGTTCTACGTTATACGTTATACGTTATACGTTATACGTTATACGTTATACGTTATACATTATACGTTATACGTTATACATTATACGTTATACGTTATACATTATGCGTTATAGGATATACCTCATACGTTATACGTTGTACGTTATACGTTATACGTTATGCGTTATACGTCATGCGATATACGTTATACGTTATACGTTATACGTTATACATTATACGTTATACGTTATACGTTATACGTTATACGTTATACGTTATGCGTTATAGGATATACGTTATACGTTATACGTTGTACGTTATACGTTATACGTTATACGTTGTACGTTATACGTTATACGTTATACGTTATACGTTAAACGTTGTACGTTATACGTTATACGTTATACGTTATACGTTATACGTTATACGTTATACGTTATACGTTATACGTTATACATTATACGTTATACGTTATACGTTATACGTTATACGTTGTACGTTATACGTTATACGTTATACGTTATACGTTAAACGTTGTACGTTATACGTTATACGTCATACGTTATACGTTATACGTTATACGTTATACGTTCTACGTTATGCGTTATACGTTAAACGTTGTACGTTATACGTTATACGTTATACGTTATACGTTATACGTTATACGTTATACGTTATACGTTATACGTTATACGTTATACGTTATACCTTATACGTTATACGTTATACGTTATACGTTATACATTATACGTTGTACGTTGAACGTTGTACGTTATACGTTATACGTTATACGTTATACGTTATACGTTATACGTTATACGTTATACGTTATACGTTATACGTTATACGTTATACGTTATACGTTATACGTTATACGTTATGCGTTATAAGTTATACGTTATACGTTATACGTTATACGTTATTCGTTATACGTTAGACGCTGTACGTTATACGTTATACGTTATACGTTATACGTTATACGTTATACGTTATACGTTATACGTTATACGTTATACGTTATACGTTATACGTTATACGTTATACATTATACGTTATACGTTATACGTTATGCGTTATAGGATATACCTCATACGTTATACGTTGTACGTTATACGTTATACGTTATGCGTTATACGTCATGCGATATACGTTATACGTTATACGTTATACGTTATACGTTATACGTTATGCGTTATAGGATATACGTTATACGTTATACGTTGTACGTTATACGTTATACGTTGTACGTTATACGTTCTACGTTATACGTTATACGTTAAACGTTGTACGTTATACGTTATACGTCATACGTTATACGTTATACGTTATACGTTATACGTTCTACGTTATACGTTATACGTTATACGTTATACGTTATACGTTATACGTTATACGTTATACGTTATACGTTATACGTTATACGTTATACGTTATACGTTATACGTTATATCTTATACGTTATACGTTATGCGTTATAGGATATACGTTATACGTTATACGTTGTACGTTATACGTTATACGTTGTACGTTAAACGTTCTACGTTATACGTTATACGTTAAACGTTGTACGTTATACGTTATACGTTATACGTTATACGTTATACGTTATACGTTATACGTTATACGTTATACGTTACACGTTATACGTTATACGTTATACGTTATAGGATATACGTAATACGTTATACGTTGTACGTTATACGTTATACGTTATACGTTAAACGTTGTACGTTATACGTTATACGTTATACGTTATACGTTATACGTTATACGTTATACGTTATACGTTATACGTTATACGTTATGCGTTATAGGATATACGTTATACGTTATACGTTGTACGTTATACGTTATACGTTGTACGTTATACGTTCTACGTTATACGTTATAAGTTAAACGTTGTACGTTATACGTTATACGTTATACGTTATACGTTATACGTTATACGTTATACGTTATACGTTATACGTTATACGTTATACGTTATACGTTATACGTTATACGTTATACGTTACACGTTATACGTTATACGTTATACTTTATACGTTATACGTTATACGTTATACGTTATACGTTATACGTTATACGTTATACGTTATACGTTATACGTTATGCGTTATAGGATATACGTTATAGGTTATACGTTGTACGTTATACGTTATACGTTGTACGTTATACGTTCTACGTTATACGTTATACGTTATACGTTATACGTTATACGTTATACGTTATACGTTATACGTTATACGTTATACGTTATACGTTATACGTTATACGTTATACGTTATACGTTATACCTTATACGTTATACGTTATGCGTTATAGGATATACGTTATACGTTATACGTTGTACGTTATACGTTATACGTTGTACGTTATACGTTCTACGTTCTACGTTATACGTTAAACGTTGTACGTTATACGTTATACGTCATACGTTATACGTTATACGTTATACGTTATACGTTATACGTTCTACGTTATACGTTATACGTTAAACGTTGTACGTTATACGTTATACGTTATACGTTATACGTTTTACGTTATACGTTATGCGTTATACGTTATACGTTATACGTTATACGTTATATGTTATACGTTATACGTTATACGTTATACGTTATACGTTATACGATATACGTAATATGTAATACGTCATACGTTTTACGTTAATCGTTATACGTTATACGTTATACGTTATACGCTATACGTTATACGTTATACGTTATACGTTATACGTTATACGTTATACGTTATACGTTATGCGTTATACGTTATACGTTATACGTTATACGTTATACGTTATACGTTGTACGTTATACGTTATACGTTATACGTTATACGTTAGACGTTGTACGTTATACGTTATACGTTATACGTTATACGCTATACGTTATACGTTATACGTTATACGTTATACGTTATACGTTATACGTTATACGTTATACGTTATACGTTATACGTTATACGTTATACGTTATACGTTATACGTTACACGTTATACGTTATACGTTATACGTTATACGTTATACGTTATACGTTATACGTTATACGTTATACGTTATACGTTATACGTTATACGTTATACGTTATGCGTTATAGGATATACGTTATACGTTATACGTTGTAC
The DNA here is from genome assembly GCF_051014685.1 of Ptiloglossa arizonensis. Lineage (NCBI taxonomy): Eukaryota > Metazoa > Arthropoda > Insecta > Hymenoptera > Colletidae > Ptiloglossa > Ptiloglossa arizonensis. Next base: position 1,447,359 of record NW_027478440.1, on the reverse strand, counting down.
GTTATACGTTATACGTTATATGTTATACGTCATGCGATATACGTTATACGTTATTCGTTACACGGTATACGTTAAACGTTGTACGTTATACGTTATACGTTATACGTTATACGTTATACGTTGTACGGTATACGTTATACGTTATACGTTATACGCTATACGTTATACGTTAAACGTTGTACGTTATACGTTATACGTCATACGTTATACGTTATACGTTATACGTTATACGTTCTACGTTATACGTTATACGTTAAACGTTGTACGTTATACGTTATACGTTATACGTTATACGTTATACGTTATACGTTATACGTTATACGTTATACGTTATACCTTATACGTTATACGTTATACGTTATACGTTATACGTTATACATTATACGTTGTACGTTGAACGTTGTACGTTATACGTTATACGTTATACGTTATTCGTTATACGTTATACGTTATACGTTGTACGTTATACGTTCTACGTTATACGTTATACGTTATACGTTATACGTTATACGTTATACGTTATACGTTATACGTTATACGTTATACGTTATACGTTATACGTTATACGTTATACGTTATACGTTATACCTTATACGTTATACGTTATGCGTTATAGGATATACGTTATACGTTATACGTTGTACGTTATACGTTATACGTTGTACGTTATACGTTCTACGTTCTACGTTATACGTTAAACGTTGTACGTTATACGTTATACGTCATACGTTATACGTTATACGTTATACGTTATACGTTATACGTTCTACGTTATACGTTATACGTTAAACGTTGTACGTTATACGTTATACGTTATACGTTATACGTTTTACGTTATACGTTATGCGTTATACGTTATACGTTATACGTTATACGTTATATGTTATACGTTATACGTTATACGTTATACGTTATACGTTATACGATATACGTAATATGTAATACGTCATACGTTTTACGTTAATCGTTATACGTTATACGTTATACGTTATACGCTATACGTTATACGTTATACGTTATACGTTATACGTTATACGTTATACGTTATACGTTATGCGTTATACGTTATACGTTATACGTTATACGTTATACGTTATACGTTGTACGTTATACGTTATACGTTATACGTTATACGTTAGACGTTGTACGTTATACGTTATACGTTATACGTTATACGCTATACGTTATACGTTATACGTTATACGTTATACGTTATACGTTATACGTTATACGTTATACGTTATACGTTATACGTTATACGTTATACGTTATACGTTATACGTTACACGTTATACGTTATACGTTATACGTTATACGTTATACGTTATACGTTATACGTTATACGTTATACGTTATACGTTATACGTTATACGTTATACGTTATGCGTTATAGGATATACGTTATACGTTATACGTTGTACGTTATACGTTATACGTTATATGTTATACGTCATGCGATATACGTTATACGTTATTCGTTACACGGTATACGTTAAACGTTGTACGTTATACGTTATACGTTATACGTTATACGTTATACGTTGTACGGTATACGTTATACGTTATACGTTATACGCTATACGTTATACGTTAAACGTTGTACGTTATACGTTATACGTCATACGTTATACGTTATACGTTATACGTTATACGTTCTACGTTATACGTTATACGTTAAACGTTGTACGTTATACGTTATACGTTATACGTTATACGTTATACGTTATACGTTATACGTTATACGTTATACGTTATACCTTATACGTTATACGTTATACGTTATACGTTATACGTTATACATTATACGTTGTACGTTGAACGTTGTACGTTATACGTTATACGTTATACGTTATTCGTTATACGTTATACGTTATACGTTATACGTTATACGTTATACGTTATACGTTATACGTTATACGTTATACGTTATACGACATACGTTATACGTTATACGTTATACGTTATACGTTATACGTTATACGTTATACGTTATACGTTATACGTTATACGTTATACGTTATACGTTATGCGTTATAGGATATACGTTATACGTTATACGTTGTACGTTATACGTTATACGTTGTACGTTATACGTTCTACGTTATACGTTATACGTTAAACGTTGTACGTTATACGTTATACGTCATACGTTATACGTTATACGTTATACGTTATACGTTCTACGTTCTACGTTATACGTTAAACGTTGTACGTTATACGTTATACGTTATACGTTATACGTTATACGTTATACGTTATACGTTATACGTTATACGTTATACGTTATACCTTATACGTTATACGTTATACGTTATACGTTATACATTATACGTTGTACGTTGAACGTTGTACGTTATACGTTATACGTTATACGTTATACGTTATACGTTATACGTTATACGTTATACGTTATACGTTATACGTTATACGTTATACGTTATACGTTATACGTTATACGTTATACGTTATACGTTATACGTTATACGTTATAAGTTATACGTTATACGTTATACGTTATACGTTATTCGTTATACGTTAGACGCTGTACGTTATACGTTATACGTTATACGTTATACGTTATACGTTATACGTTATACGTTATACGTTATACGTTATGCGTTATAGGATATACGTTATACGTTATACGTTGTACGTTATACGTTATACGTTGTACGTTATACGTTCTACGTTATACGTTATACGTTATACGTTGTACGTTATACGTTATACGTCATCCGTTATACGTTATACGTTATACGTTATACGTTATAAGTTATACGTTATACGTTATACGTTACACGTTATACGTTATACGTTATACGTTATACGTTATACGTTATACGTTATACGTTATACGTTATACGTTATACGTTATACGTTATACGTTATACGTTATACGTTATGCGTTATAGGATATACGTTATACGTTATAAGTTGTACGTTATACGTTATACGTTGTAGGTTATACGTTATACGTTATGCGTTATAGGATATAGGTTATAGGATATACGTTGTACGCTATACGTTATACGTTGTACGTTATACGTTCTACGTTCTACGTTATACGTTATACGTTATACGTTATAAGTTATACGTTATACGTTATACGTTATACGTTATACGTTATACGTTAGACGCTATACGTTATACGTTATACGTTATACGTTATACGTTATACGTTATACGTTATACGTTATACGTTATACGTTCTACGTTATACGTTATACGTTAAACGTTGTACGTTATACGTTATACGTTATACGTTATACGTTATACGTTATACGTTATACGTTATACGTTATACGTTATACCTTATACGTTATACGTTATACGTTATACGTTATACGTTATACATTATACGTTGTACGTTGAACGTTGTACGTTATACGTTATACGTTATACGTTATTCGTTATACGTTATACGTTATACGTTATACGTTATACGTTATACGTTATACGTTATACGTTATACGTTATACGTTATACGACATACGTTATACGTTATACGTTATACGTTATACGTTATACGTTATACGTTATACGTTATACGTTATACGTTATACGTTATACGTTATACGTAATACGTTATGCGTTATAGGATATACGTTATACGTTATACGTTGTACGTTATACGTTATACGTTGTACGTTATACGTTCTACGTTATACGTTATACGTTAAACGTTGTACGTTATACGTTATACGTCATACGTTATACGTTATACGTTATACGTTATACGTTCTACGTTCTACGTTATACGTTAAACGTTGTACGTTATACGTTATACGTTATACGTTATACGTTATACGTTATACGTTATACGTTATACGTTATACGTTATACGTTATACCTTATACGTTATACGTTATACGTTATACGTTATACATTATACGTTGTACGTTGAACGTTGTACGTTATACGTTATACGTTATACGTTATACGTTATACGTTATTCGTTATACGTTAGACGCTGTACGTTATACGTTATACGTTATACGTTATACGTTATACGTTATACGTTATACGTTATACGTTATACGTTATACGTTATACGTTATGCGTTATAGGATATACGTTATACGTTATACGTTGTACGTTATACGTTATACGTTGTACGTTATACGTTCTACGTTATACGTTATACGTTATACGTTGTACGTTATACGTTATACGTCATCCGTTATACGTTATACGTTATACGTTATACGTTATAAGTTATACGTTATACGTTATACGTTACACGTTATACGTTATACGTTATACGTTATACGTTATACGTTATACGTTATACGTTATACGTTATACGTTATACGTTATACGTTATACGTTATACGTTATACGTTATGCGTTATAGGATATACGTTATACGTTATAAGTTGTACGTTATACGTTATACGTTGTAGGTTATACGTTATACGTTATACGTCATACGTTATACGTTATGCGTTATAGGATATAGGTTATAGGATATACGTTGTACGCTATACGTTATACGTTGTACGTTATACGTTCTACGTTCTACGTTATACGTTATACGTTATACGTTATAAGTTATACGTTATACGTTATACGTTATACGTTATACGTTATACGTTAGACGCTATACGTTATACGTTATACGTTATACGTTATACGTTATACGTTATACGTTATACGTTATACGTTATGCGTTATACGTTACACGTTATACGTTATACGTTATACGGTATACGTTATGCGTTATACGCTATACGTTATGCGTTATAGGACATACGTTATGCGTTATAGGATATACGTTATACGTTATACGTTATACGTTATACGACATACGTTATACGTTATACGTTATACGTTATACGTTATACGTTATACGTTATACGTTATACGTTATACGTTATACGTTATACGTTATACGTCATACGTTATACGTTATGCGTTATAGGATATAGGTTATAGGATATACGTTGTATGCTATACGTTATACGTTGTACGTTATACGTTCTACGTTATACGTTATACGTTATACGTTATAAGTTATACGTTATACGTTATACGTTATACGTTATACGTTATACGTTAGACGCTATACGTTATACGTTATACGTTATACGTTATACGTTATACGTTATACGTTATACGTTATACGTTATACGTTATACGTTATACGTTATACGTTATACATTATACGTTATACGTTATACGTTATGCGTTATAGGATATACGTTATACGTTATACGTTGTACGTTATACGTTATACGTTATGCGTTATACGTCATGCGATATACGTTATACGTTATACGTTATACGTTATACGCTATACATTATACGTTATACGTTATACGATATACGTTATACGTTATACGATATACGTTATACGTTATACGTTATACGTTATACGTTATACATTATACGTTATACGTTATACGTTATACGTTATACGTTATACGTTATACGTTATACGTTATACGTTATACGACATACGTTATACGTTATACGTTATACGTTATAGGTTATACGTTATACGTTATACGTTATACGTTATACGTTATACGTTATACGTTGTACGTTATGCGTTATAGGATATACGTTATACGTTATACGTTGTACGTTATACGTTATACGTTGTACGTTATACGTTCTACGTTATACGTTATACGTTAAACGTTGTACGTTATACGTTATACGTCATACGTTATATGTTATACGTTATACGTTATACGTTATACGTTATGCGTTATACGTTATGCGTTATACGTTATACGTTATACGTTATACGTTATACGTTATACGTTATACGTTATACGTTATACGTTATACGTTATACGTTATACGTTATACGTTATACGTTATGCGTTATACGTTATGCGTTATACGTTATACGTTATACGTTATACGTTATACGTTATACGTTATACGTTATACGTTGTACGTTATACGTTATACGTTATGCGTTATACGTCATGCGATATACGTTATACGTTATACGTTATACGTTATATGTTATACGTTATACGTTATACGTTATACGTTATACGTTATACGTTATACGTTATACATTATACGTTATACGTTATACGTTATGCGTTAGAGGATATACGTTATACGTTATACGTTGTACGTTATACGTTATACGTTATGCGTTATACGTCATGCGATATACGTTATACGTTATACGTTATACGTTATACGCTATACATTATACGTTATACGTTATACGATATACGTTATACGTTATACGATATACGTTATACGTTATACGTTATACGTTATACGTTATACATTATACGTTATACGTTATACGTTATACGTTATACGTTATACGTTATACGTTATACGTTATACGTTATACGTTATACGACATACGTTATACGTTATACGTTATACGTTATAGGTTATACGTTATACGTTATACGTTATACGTTATACGTTATACGTTGTACGTTATGCGTTATAGGATATACGTTATACGTTATACGTTGTACGTTATGCGTTATACGTTGTACGTTATACGTTCTACGTTATACGTTATACGTTAAACGTTGTACGTTATACGTTATACGTCATACGTTATATGTTATACGTTATACGTTATACGTTATACGTTATACGTTATACGTTATACGTTATACGTTATACGTTATACGTTATACGTTATACGTTATACGTCATACGTTATACGTTATGCGTTATAGGATATAGGTTATAGGATATACGTTGTACGCTATACGATATACGTCGTACGTTATACGTTCTACGTTCTACGTTATACGTTATACGTTATACGTTATAAGTTATACGTTATACGTTATACGTTATACGTTAGACGCTATACGTTATACGTTATACGTTATACGTTAAACGTTGTACGTTATACGTTATACGTTATACGTCATACGTTATACGTTATACGTTATACGTTGTACGTTATACGTTCTACGTTATACGTTATACGTTAAACGTTGTACGTTATACGTTATACGTCATACGTTATACGTTATACGTTATACGTTATACGTTCTACGTTATACGTTATACGTTAAACGTTGTACGTTATACGTTATACGTTATACGTTATACGTTTTACGTTATACGTTATGCGTTATACGTTATACGTTATACGTTATACGTTATACGTTATACGTTATACGTTATACGTTATACGTTATACGTTATACGTTATACGATATACGTAATATGTAATACGTCATACGTTTTACGTTAATCGTTATACGTTATACGTTATACGCTATACGTTATACGTTATACGTTATACGTTATACGTTATACGTTATACGTTATGCGTTATACGTTATACGTTATACGTTATACGTTATACGTTATACGTTGTACGTTATACGTTATACGTTATACGTTATACGTTAGACGTTGTACGTTATACGTTATACGTTATACGTTATACGCTATACGTTATACGTTATACGTTATACGTTATACGTTATACGTTATACGTTATACGTTATACGTTATACGTTATACGTTATACGTTATACGTTATACGTTATACGTTACACGTTATACGTTATACGTTATACGTTATACGTTATACGTTATACGTTATACGTTATACGTTATACGTTATACGTTATACGTTATACGTTATGCGTTATAGGATATACGTTATACGTTATACGTTGTACGTTATACGTTATACGTTATATGTTATACGTCATGCGATATACGTTATACGTTATTCGTTATACGGTATACGTTAAACGTTGTACGTTATACGTTATACGTTATACGTTATACGTTATACGTTGTACGGTATACGTTATACGTTATACGTTATACGCTATACGTTATACGTTAAACGTTGTACGTTATACGTTATACGTCATACGTTATACGTTATACGTTATACGTTATACGTTATACGTTCTACGTTATACGTTATACGTTAAACGTTGTACGTTATACGTTATACGTTATACGTTATACGTTATACGTTATACGTTATACGTTATACGTTTACGTTATACCTTATACGTTATACGTTATACGTTATACGTTATACATTATACGTTGTACGTTGAACGTTGTACGTTATACGTTATACGTTATACGTTATACGTTATACGTTATACGTTATACGTTATACGTTATACGTTATACGTTATACGTTATACGTTATACGACATACGTTATACGTTATACGTTATACGTTATACGTTATACGTTATACGTTATACGTTATACGTTATACGTTATACGTTATACGTTATGCGTTATAGGATATACGTTATACGTTATACGTTGTACGTTATACGTTATACGTTGTACGTTATACGTTCTACGTTATACGTTATACGTTAAACGTTGTACATTATACGTTATACGTCATACGTTATACGTTATACGTTATGCGTTATAGGATATACGTTATACGTTATACGTTGTACGTTATACGTTATACGTTGTACGTTATACGTTCTACGTTATACGTTATACGTTATACGTTATACGTTATACGTTATACGTTATACATTATACGTTATACGTTATACATTATACGTTATACGTTATACATTATGCGTTATAGGATATACCTCATACGTTATACGTTGTACGTTATACGTTATACGTTATGCGTTATACGTCATGCGATATACGTTATACGTTATACGTTATACGTTATACATTATACGTTATACGTTATACGTTATACGTTATACGTTATACGTTATGCGTTATAGGATATACGTTATACGTTATACGTTGTACGTTATACGTTATACGTTATACGTTGTACGTTATACGTTATACGTTATACGTTATACGTTAAACGTTGTACGTTATACGTTATACGTTATACGTTATACGTTATACGTTATACGTTATACGTTATACGTTATACGTTATACATTATACGTTATACGTTATACGTTATACGTTATACGTTGTACGTTATACGTTATACGTTATACGTTATACGTTAAACGTTGTACGTTATACGTTATACGTCATACGTTATACGTTATACGTTATACGTTATACGTTCTACGTTATGCGTTATACGTTAAACGTTGTACGTTATACGTTATACGTTATACGTTATACGTTATACGTTATACGTTATACGTTATACGTTATACGTTATACGTTATACGTTATACCTTATACGTTATACGTTATACGTTATACGTTATACATTATACGTTGTACGTTGAACGTTGTACGTTATACGTTATACGTTATACGTTATACGTTATACGTTATACGTTATACGTTATACGTTATACGTTATACGTTATACGTTATACGTTATACGTTATACGTTATACGTTATGCGTTATAAGTTATACGTTATACGTTATACGTTATACGTTATTCGTTATACGTTAGACGCTGTACGTTATACGTTATACGTTATACGTTATACGTTATACGTTATACGTTATACGTTATACGTTATACGTTATACGTTATACGTTATACGTTATACGTTATACATTATACGTTATACGTTATACGTTATGCGTTATAGGATATACCTCATACGTTATACGTTGTACGTTATACGTTATACGTTATGCGTTATACGTCATGCGATATACGTTATACGTTATACGTTATACGTTATACGTTATACGTTATGCGTTATAGGATATACGTTATACGTTATACGTTGTACGTTATACGTTATACGTTGTACGTTATACGTTCTACGTTATACGTTATACGTTAAACGTTGTACGTTATACGTTATACGTCATACGTTATACGTTATACGTTATACGTTATACGTTCTACGTTATACGTTATACGTTATACGTTATACGTTATACGTTATACGTTATACGTTATACGTTATACGTTATACGTTATACGTTATACGTTATACGTTATACGTTATATCTTATACGTTATACGTTATGCGTTATAGGATATACGTTATACGTTATACGTTGTACGTTATACGTTATACGTTGTACGTTAAACGTTCTACGTTATACGTTATACGTTAAACGTTGTACGTTATACGTTATACGTTATACGTTATACGTTATACGTTATACGTTATACGTTATACGTTATACGTTACACGTTATACGTTATACGTTATACGTTATAGGATATACGTAATACGTTATACGTTGTACGTTATACGTTATACGTTATACGTTAAACGTTGTACGTTATACGTTATACGTTATACGTTATACGTTATACGTTATACGTTATACGTTATACGTTATACGTTATACGTTATGCGTTATAGGATATACGTTATACGTTATACGTTGTACGTTATACGTTATACGTTGTACGTTATACGTTCTACGTTATACGTTATAAGTTAAACGTTGTACGTTATACGTTATACGTTATACGTTATACGTTATACGTTATACGTTATACGTTATACGTTATACGTTATACGTTATACGTTATACGTTATACGTTATACGTTATACGTTATACGTTACACGTTATACGTTATACGTTATACTTTATACGTTATACGTTATACGTTATACGTTATACGTTATACGTTATACGTTATACGTTATACGTTATACGTTATGCGTTATAGGATATACGTTATAGGTTATACGTTGTACGTTATACGTTATACGTTGTACGTTATACGTTCTACGTTATACGTTATACGTTATACGTTATACGTTATACGTTATACGTTATACGTTATACGTTATACGTTATACGTTATACGTTATACGTTATACGTTATACGTTATACGTTATACCTTATACGTTATACGTTATGCGTTATAGGATATACGTTATACGTTATACGTTGTACGTTATACGTTATACGTTGTACGTTATACGTTCTACGTTCTACGTTATACGTTAAACGTTGTACGTTATACGTTATACGTCATACGTTATACGTTATACGTTATACGTTATACGTTATACGTTCTACGTTATACGTTATACGTTAAACGTTGTACGTTATACGTTATACGTTATACGTTATACGTTTTACGTTATACGTTATGCGTTATACGTTATACGTTATACGTTATACGTTATATGTTATACGTTATACGTTATACGTTATACGTTATACGTTATACGATATACGTAATATGTAATACGTCATACGTTTTACGTTAATCGTTATACGTTATACGTTATACGTTATACGCTATACGTTATACGTTATACGTTATACGTTATACGTTATACGTTATACGTTATACGTTATGCGTTATACGTTATACGTTATACGTTATACGTTATACGTTATACGTTGTACGTTATACGTTATACGTTATACGTTATACGTTAGACGTTGTACGTTATACGTTATACGTTATACGTTATACGCTATACGTTATACGTTATACGTTATACGTTATACGTTATACGTTATACGTTATACGTTATACGTTATACGTTATACGTTATACGTTATACGTTATACGTTACACGTTATACGTTATACGTTATACGTTATACGTTATACGTTATACGTTATACGTTATACGTTATACGTTATACGTTATACGTTATACGTTATACGTTATGCGTTATAGGATATACGTTATACGTTATACGTTGTACGTTATACGTTATACGTTATATGTTATACGTCATGCGATATACGTTATACGTTATTCGTTACACGGTATACGTTAAACGTTGTACGTTATACGTTATACGTTATACGTTATACGTTATACGTTGTACGGTATACGTTATACGTTATACGTTATACGCTATACGTTATACGTTAAACGTTGTACGTTATACGTTATACGTCATACGTTATACGTTATACGTTATACGTTATACGTTCTACGTTATACGTTATACGTTAAACGTTGTACGTTATACGTTATACGTTATACGTTATACGTTATACGTTATACGTTATACGTTATACGTTATACGTTATACCTTATACGTTATACGTTATACGTTATACGTTATACGTTATACATTATACGTTGTACGTTGAACGTTGTACGTTATACGTTATACGTTATACGTTATTCGTTATACGTTATACGTTATACGTTGTACGTTATACGTTCTACGTTATACGTTATACGTTATACGTTATACGTTATACGTTATACGTTATACGTTATACGTTATACGTTATACGTTATACGTTATACGTTATACGTTATACGTTATACGTTATACGTTATACCTTATACGTTATACGTTATGCGTTATAGGATATACGTTATACGTTATACGTTGTACGTTATACGTTATACGTTGTACGTTATACGTTCTACGTTCTACGTTATACGTTAAACGTTGTACGTTATACGTTATACGTCATACGTTATACGTTATACGTTATACGTTATACGTTATACGTTCTACGTTATACGTTATACGTTAAACGTTGTACGTTATACGTTATACGTTATACGTTATACGTTTTACGTTATACGTTATGCGTTATACGTTATACGTTATACGTTATACGTTATATGTTATACGTTATACGTTATACGTTATACGTTATACGTTATACGATATACGTAATATGTAATACGTCATACGTTTTACGTTAATCGTTATACGTTATACGTTATACGTTATACGCTATACGTTATACGTTATACGTTATACGTTATACGTTATACGTTATACGTTATACGTTATGCGTTATACGTTATACGTTATACGTTATACGTTATACGTTATACGTTGTACGTTATACGTTATACGTTATACGTTATACGTTAGACGTTGTACGTTATACGTTATACGTTATACGTTATACGCTATACGTTATACGTTATACGTTATACGTTATACGTTATACGTTATACGTTATACGTTATACGTTATACGTTATACGTTATACGTTATACGTTATACGTTATACGTTACACGTTATACGTTATACGTTATACGTTATACGTTATACGTTATACGTTATACGTTATACGTTATACGTTATACGTTATACGTTATACGTTATACGTTATGCGTTATAGGATATACGTTATACGTTATACGTTGTACGTTATACGTTATACGTTATATGTTATACGTCATGCGATATACGTTATACGTTATTCGTTACACGGTATACGTTAAACGTTGTACGTTATACGTTATACGTTATACGTTATACGTTATACGTTGTACGGTATACGTTATACGTTATACGTTATACGCTATACGTTATACGTTAAACGTTGTACGTTATACGTTATACGTCATACGTTATACGTTATACGTTATACGTTATACGTTCTACGTTATACGTTATACGTTAAACGTTGTACGTTATACGTTATACGTTATACGTTATACGTTATACGTTATACGTTATACGTTATACGTTATACGTTATACCTTATACGTTATACGTTATACGTTATACGTTATACGTTATACATTATACGTTGTACGTTGAACGTTGTACGTTATACGTTATACGTTATACGTTATTCGTTATACGTTATACGTTATACGTTATACGTTATACGTTATACGTTATACGTTATACGTTATACGTTATACGTTATACGACATACGTTATACGTTATACGTTATACGTTATACGTTATACGTTATACGTTATACGTTATACGTTATACGTTATACGTTATACGTTATACGTTATGCGTTATAGGATATACGTTATACGTTATACGTTGTACGTTATACGTTATACGTTGTACGTTATACGTTCTACGTTATACGTTATACGTTAAACGTTGTACGTTATACGTTATACGTCATACGTTATACGTTATACGTTATACGTTATACGTTCTACGTTCTACGTTATACGTTAAACGTTGTACGTTATACGTTATACGTTATACGTTATACGTTATACGTTATACGTTATACGTTATACGTTATACGTTATACGTTATACCTTATACGTTATACGTTATACGTTATACGTTATACATTATACGTTGTACGTTGAACGTTGTACGTTATACGTTATACGTTATACGTTATACGTTATACGTTATACGTTATACGTTATACGTTATACGTTATACGTTATACGTTATACGTTATACGTTATACGTTATACGTTATACGTTATACGTTATACGTTATACGTTATAAGTTATACGTTATACGTTATACGTTATACGTTATTCGTTATACGTTAGACGCTGTACGTTATACGTTATACGTTATACGTTATACGTTATACGTTATACGTTATACGTTATACGTTATACGTTATGCGTTATAGGATATACGTTATACGTTATACGTTGTACGTTATACGTTATACGTTGTACGTTATACGTTCTACGTTATACGTTATACGTTATACGTTGTACGTTATACGTTATACGTCATCCGTTATACGTTATACGTTATACGTTATACGTTATAAGTTATACGTTATACGTTATACGTTACACGTTATACGTTATACGTTATACGTTATACGTTATACGTTATACGTTATACGTTATACGTTATACGTTATACGTTATACGTTATACGTTATACGTTATACGTTATGCGTTATAGGATATACGTTATACGTTATAAGTTGTACGTTATACGTTATACGTTGTAGGTTATACGTTATACGTTATGCGTTATAGGATATAGGTTATAGGATATACGTTGTACGCTATACGTTATACGTTGTACGTTATACGTTCTACGTTCTACGTTATACGTTATACGTTATACGTTATAAGTTATACGTTATACGTTATACGTTATACGTTATACGTTATACGTTAGACGCTATACGTTATACGTTATACGTTATACGTTATACGTTATACGTTATACGTTATACGTTATACGTTATACGTTCTACGTTATACGTTATACGTTAAACGTTGTACGTTATACGTTATACGTTATACGTTATACGTTATACGTTATACGTTATACGTTATACGTTATACGTTATACCTTATACGTTATACGTTATACGTTATACGTTATACGTTATACATTATACGTTGTACGTTGAACGTTGTACGTTATACGTTATACGTTATACGTTATTCGTTATACGTTATACGTTATACGTTATACGTTATACGTTATACGTTATACGTTATACGTTATACGTTATACGTTATACGACATACGTTATACGTTATACGTTATACGTTATACGTTATACGTTATACGTTATACGTTATACGTTATACGTTATACGTTATACGTTATACGTAATACGTTATGCGTTATAGGATATACGTTATACGTTATACGTTGTACGTTATACGTTATACGTTGTACGTTATACGTTCTACGTTATACGTTATACGTTAAACGTTGTACGTTATACGTTATACGTCATACGTTATACGTTATACGTTATACGTTATACGTTCTACGTTCTACGTTATACGTTAAACGTTGTACGTTATACGTTATACGTTATACGTTATACGTTATACGTTATACGTTATACGTTATACGTTATACGTTATACGTTATACCTTATACGTTATACGTTATACGTTATACGTTATACATTATACGTTGTACGTTGAACGTTGTACGTTATACGTTATACGTTATACGTTATACGTTATACGTTATTCGTTATACGTTAGACGCTGTACGTTATACGTTATACGTTATACGTTATACGTTATACGTTATACGTTATACGTTATACGTTATACGTTATACGTTATACGTTATGCGTTATAGGATATACGTTATACGTTATACGTTGTACGTTATACGTTATACGTTGTACGTTATACGTTCTACGTTATACGTTATACGTTATACGTTGTACGTTATACGTTATACGTCATCCGTTATACGTTATACGTTATACGTTATACGTTATAAGTTATACGTTATACGTTATACGTTACACGTTATACGTTATACGTTATACGTTATACGTTATACGTTATACGTTATACGTTATACGTTATACGTTATACGTTATACGTTATACGTTATACGTTATACGTTATGCGTTATAGGATATACGTTATACGTTATAAGTTGTACGTTATACGTTATACGTTGTAGGTTATACGTTATACGTTATACGTCATACGTTATACGTTATGCGTTATAGGATATAGGTTATAGGATATACGTTGTACGCTATACGTTATACGTTGTACGTTATACGTTCTACGTTCTACGTTATACGTTATACGTTATACGTTATAAGTTATACGTTATACGTTATACGTTATACGTTATACGTTATACGTTAGACGCTATACGTTATACGTTATACGTTATACGTTATACGTTATACGTTATACGTTATACGTTATACGTTATGCGTTATACGTTACACGTTATACGTTATACGTTATACGGTATACGTTATGCGTTATACGCTATACGTTATGCGTTATAGGACATACGTTATGCGTTATAGGATATACGTTATACGTTATACGTTATACGTTATACGACATACGTTATACGTTATACGTTATACGTTATACGTTATACGTTATACGTTATACGTTATACGTTATACGTTATACGTTATACGTTATACGTCATACGTTATACGTTATGCGTTATAGGATATAGGTTATAGGATATACGTTGTATGCTATACGTTATACGTTGTACGTTATACGTTCTACGTTATACGTTATACGTTATACGTTATAAGTTATACGTTATACGTTATACGTTATACGTTATACGTTATACGTTAGACGCTATACGTTATACGTTATACGTTATACGTTATACGTTATACGTTATACGTTATACGTTATACGTTATACGTTATACGTTATACGTTATACGTTATACATTATACGTTATACGTTATACGTTATGCGTTATAGGATATACGTTATACGTTATACGTTGTACGTTATACGTTATACGTTATGCGTTATACGTCATGCGATATACGTTATACGTTATACGTTATACGTTATACGCTATACATTATACGTTATACGTTATACGATATACGTAATACGTTATACGATATACGTTATACGTTATACGTTATACGTTATACGTTATACATTATACGTTATACGTTATACGTTATACGTTATACGTTATACGTTATACGTTATACGTTATACGTTATACGACATACGTTATACGTTATACGTTATACGTTATAGGTTATACGTTATACGTTATACGTTATACGTTATACGTTATACGTTATACGTTGTACGTTATGCGTTATAGGATATACGTTATACGTTATACGTTGTACGTTATACGTTATACGTTGTACGTTATACGTTCTACGTTATACGTTATACGTTAAACGTTGTACGTTATACGTTATACGTCATACGTTATATGTTATACGTTATACGTTATACGTTATACGTTATGCGTTATACGTTATGCGTTATACGTTATACGTTATACGTTATACGTTATACGTTATACGTTATACGTTATACGTTATACGTTATACGTTATACGTTATACGTTATACGTTATACGTTATGCGTTATACGTTATGCGTTATACGTTATACGTTATACGTTATACGTTATACGTTATACGTTATACGTTATACGTTGTACGTTATACGTTATACGTTATGCGTTATACGTCATGCGATATACGTTATACGTTATACGTTATACGTTATATGTTATACGTTATACGTTATACGTTATACGTTATACGTTATACGTTATACGTTATACATTATACGTTATACGTTATACGTTATGCGTTAGAGGATATACGTTATACGTTATACGTTGTACGTTATACGTTATACGTTATGCGTTATACGTCATGCGATATACGTTATACGTTATACGTTATACGTTATACGCTATACATTATACGTTATACGTTATACGATATACGTTATACGTTATACGATATACGTTATACGTTATACGTTATACGTTATACGTTATACATTATACGTTATACGTTATACGTTATACGTTATACGTTATACGTTATACGTTATACGTTATACGTTATACGACATACGTTATACGTTATACGTTATACGTTATAGGTTATACGTTATACGTTATACGTTATACGTTATACGTTATACGTTGTACGTTATGCGTTATAGGATATACGTTATACGTTATACGTTGTGCGTTATGCGTTATACGTTGTACGTTATACGTTCTACGTTATACGTTATACGTTAAACGTTGTACGTTATACGTTATACGTCATACGTTATATGTTATACGTTATACGTTATACGTTATACGTTATACGTTATACGTTATACGTTATACGTTATACGTTATACGTTATACGTTATACGTTATACGTCATACGTTATACGTTATGCGTTATAGGATATAGGTTATAGGATATACGTTGTACGCTATACGATATACGTCGTACGTTATACGTTCTACGTTCTACGTTATACGTTATACGTTATACGTTATAAGTTATACGTTATACGTTATACGTTATACGTTAGACGCTATACGTTATACGTTATACGTTATACGTTAAACGTTGTACGTTATACGTTATACGTTATACGTCATACGTTATACGTTATACGTTATACGTTGTACGTTATACGTTCTACGTTATACGTTATACGTTAAACGTTGTACGTTATACGTTATACGTCATACGTTATACGTTATACGTTATACGTTATACGTTCTACGTTATACGTTATACGTTAAACGTTGTACGTTATACGTTATACGTTATACGTTATACGTTTTACGTTATACGTTATGCGTTATACGTTATACGTTATACGTTATACGTTATACGTTATACGTTATACGTTATACGTTATACGTTATACGTTATACGTTATACGTTATACGATATACGTAATATGTAATACGTCATACGTTTTACGTTAATCGTTATACGTTATACGTTATACGCTATACGTTATACGTTATACGTTATACGTTATACGTTATACGTTATACGTTATGCGTTATACGTTATACGTTATACGTTATACGTTATACGTTATACGTTGTACGTTATACGTTATACGTTATACGTTATACGTTAGACGTTGTACGTTATACGTTATACGTTATACGTTATACGCTATACGTTATACGTTATACGTTATACGTTATACGTTATACGTTATACGTTATGCGTTATACGTTATACGTTATACGTTATACGTTATACGTTATACGTTGTACGTTATACGTTATACGTTATACGTTATACGTTAGACGTTGTACGTTATACGTTATACGTTATACGTTATACGCTATACGTTATACGTTATACGTTATACGTTATACGTTATACGTTATACGTTATACGTTATACGTTATACGTTATACGTTATACGTTATACGTTATACGTTATACGTTACACGTTATACGTTATACGTTATACGTTATACGTTATACGTTATACGTTATACGTTATACGTTATACGTTATACGTTATACGTTATACGTTATGCGTTATAGGATATACGTTATACGTTATACGTTGTACGTTATACGTTATACGTTATATGTTATACGTCATGCGATATACGTTATACGTTATTCGTTATACGGTATACGTTAAACGTTGTACGTTATACGTTATACGTTATACGTTATACGTTATACGTTGTACGGTATACGTTATACGTTATACGTTATACGCTATACGTTATACGTTAAACGTTGTACGTTATACGTTATACGTCATACGTTATACGTTATACGTTATACGTTATACGTTATACGTTCTACGTTATACGTTATACGTTAAACGTTGTACGTTATACGTTATACGTTATACGTTATACGTTATACGTTATACGTTATACGTTATACGTTTACGTTATACCTTATACGTTATACGTTATACGTTATACGTTATACATTATACGTTGTACGTTGAACGTTGTACGTTATACGTTATACGTTATACGTTATACGTTATACGTTATACGTTATACGTTATACGTTATACGTTATACGTTATACGTTATACGTTATACGACATACGTTATACGTTATACGTTATACGTTATACGTTATACGTTATACGTTATACGTTATACGTTATACGTTATACGTTATACGTTATGCGTTATAGGATATACGTTATACGTTATACGTTGTACGTTATACGTTATACGTTGTACGTTATACGTTCTACGTTATACGTTATACGTTAAACGTTGTACATTATACGTTATACGTCATACGTTATACGTTATACGTTATGCGTTATAGGATATACGTTATACGTTATACGTTGTACGTTATACGTTATACGTTGTACGTTATACGTTCTACGTTATACGTTATACGTTATACGTTATACGTTATACGTTATACGTTATACATTATACGTTATACGTTATACATTATACGTTATACGTTATACATTATGCGTTATAGGATATACCTCATACGTTATACGTTGTACGTTATACGTTATACGTTATGCGTTATACGTCATGCGATATACGTTATACGTTATACGTTATACGTTATACATTATACGTTATACGTTATACGTTATACGTTATACGTTATACGTTATGCGTTATAGGATATACGTTATACGTTATACGTTGTACGTTATACGTTATACGTTGTACGTTATACGTTATACGTTATACGTTATACGTTAAACGTTGTACGTTATACGTTATACGTTATACGTTATACGTTATACGTTATACGTTATACGTTATACGTTATACGTTATACATTATACGTTATACGTTATACGTTATACGTTATACGTTGTACGTTATACGTTATACGTTATACGTTATACGTTAAACGTTGTACGTTATACGTTATACGTCATACGTTATACGTTATACGTTATACGTTATACGTTCTACGTTATGCGTTATACGTTAAACGTTGTACGTTATACGTTATACGTTATACGTTATACGTTATACGTTATACGTTATACGTTATACGTTATACGTTATACGTTATACGTTATACCTTATACGTTATACGTTATACGTTATACGTTATACATTATACGTTGTACGTTGAACGTTGTACGTTATACGTTATACGTTATACGTTATACGTTATACGTTATACGTTATACGTTATACGTTATACGTTATACGTTATACGTTATACGTTATACGTTATACGTTATACGTTATGCGTTATAAGTTATACGTTATACGTTATACGTTATACGTTATTCGTTATACGTTAGACGCTGTACGTTATACGTTATACGTTATACGTTATACGTTATACGTTATACGTTATACGTTATACGTTATACGTTATACGTTATACGTTATACGTTATACGTTATACATTATACGTTATACGTTATACGTTATGCGTTATAGGATATACCTCATACGTTATACGTTGTACGTTATACGTTATACGTTATGCGTTATACGTCATGCGATATACGTTATACGTTATACGTTATACGTTATACGTTATACATTATACGTTATACGTTATACGTTATACGTTATACGTTATACGTTATACGTTATACGTTATACGTTATACGTTATACGTTATACATTATACGTTATACGTTATACGTTATACGTTATACGTTATACGTTATACGTTATACTATATACGACATACGTTATACGTTATACGTTATACGTTATACGTTATACGTTATACGTTATACGTTATACGTTATACGTTATACGTTATACGTTATACGTTATGCGTTATAGGATATACGTTATACGTTATACGTTGTACGTTATACGTTATACGTTGTACGTTATACGTTCTACGTTATACGTTATACGTTATACGTTGTACGTTATACGTTATACGTCATCCGTTATACGTTATACGTTATACGTTATACGTTCTACGTTATACGTTATACGTTAAACGTTGTACGTTATACGTTATACGTTATACGTTATACGTTATACGTTATACGTTATGCGTTATACGTTATACGTTATACGTTATACGTTATACGTTATACGTTATCCGTTATACGTTATACGTTATACATTATACGTTATACGTTATACGTTATGCGTTATAGGATATACCTCATACGTTATACGTTGTACGTTATACGTTATACGTTATGCGTTATACGTCATGCGATATACGTTATACGTTATACGTTATACGTTATACGTTATACATTATACGTTATACGTTATACGTTATACGTTATACGTTATACGTTATACGTTATACGTTATACGTTATACGTTATACGTTATACGTTATACATTATACGTTATACGTTATACGTTATACGTTATACGTTATACGTTATACTATATACGACATACGTTATACGTTATACGTTATACGTTATACTTTATACGTTATACGTTATACGTTATAAGTTATACGTTATACGTTATACGTTATACGTTATTCGTTATACGTTAGACGCTGTACGTTATACGTTATACGTTATACGTTATACGTTATACGTTATACGTTATACGTTATACGTTATACGTTATACGTTATACGTTATACGTTATACGTTATACGTTATACGTTATACGTTATACGTTATACGTTATACGTTATACGTTATACGTTATACGTTATACGTTATACGTTATACGTTATGCGTTATAGGATATACGTTATACGTTATACGTTGTACGTTATACGTTATACGTTATATGTTATACGTCATGCGATATACGTTATACGTTATTCGTTATACGGTATACGTTAAACGTTGTACGTTATACGTTATACGTTATACGTTATACGTTATACGTTATACGTTATACGTTGTACGGTATACGTTATACGTTATACGTTATACGCTATACGTTATACGTTATACGTTATACGTTATACGTTATACGTTATACGTTATACGTTATACGTTATACGTTATACGTTATACGTTATACGTTATACGTTATTCGTTATACGTTATACGTTATACATTATACGTTATACGTTATACGTTATACGTTATGCGTTATAGGATATACGTTATACGTTATACGTTGTACGTTATACGTTATACGTTGTACGTTATACGTTCTACGTTATATGTTATACGTTATACGTTGTACGTTATACGTTATACGTCATCCGTTATACGTTATACGTTATACGTTATACGTTCTACGTTATACGTTATACGTTAAACGTTGTACGTTATACGTTATACGTTATACGTTATACGTTATACGTTATACGTTATGCGTTATACGTTATACGTTATACGTTATACGTTATACGTTATACGTTATACGTTATACGTTATAGGTTATACGTTATACATTATACGTTATACGTTATACGTTATGCGTTATAGGATATACCTCATACGTTATACGTTGTACGTTATACGTTATACGTTATGCGTTATACGTCATGCGATATACGTTATACGTTATACGTTATACGTTATACGTTATACATTATACGTTATACGTTATACGTTATACGTTATACGTTATACGTTATACGTTATACGTTATACGTTATACGTTATACGTTATACATTATACGTTATACGTTATACGTTATACGTTATACGTTATACGTTATACTATATACGACATACGTTATACGTTATACGTTATACGTTATACGTTATACGTTATACGTTATAAGTTATACGTTATACGTTATACGTTATACGTTATTCGTTATACGTTAGACGCTGTACGTTATACGTTATACGTTATACGTTATACGTTATACGTTATACGTTATACGTTATACGTTATACGTTATACGTTATACGTTATACGTTATACGTTATACGTTATACGTTATACATTATACGTTATACGTTATACGTTATACGTTATACGTTATACGTTATACTATATACGACATACGTTATACGTTATACGTTATACGTTATACGTTACACGTTATACGTTATACGTTATGCGTTATAGGATATACGTTATACGTTATACGTTGTACGTTATACGTTATACGTTATATGTTATACGTCATTCGATATACGTTATACGTTATTCGTTATACGGTATACGTTAAACGTTGTACGTTATACGTTATACGTTATACGTTATACGTTATACGTTATACGTTATACGTTATACGTTGTACGGTATACGTTATACATTATACGTTATACGCTATACGTTATACGTTATACGTTATACGTTATACGTTATACGTTATACGTTATACGTTATACGTTATACGTTATACGTTATACATTATACGTTATACGTTATACGTTATACGTTATACGTTATACGTTATACTATATACGACATACGTTATACGTTATACATTATACGTTATACGTTATACGTTATACGTTATAAGTTATACGTTATACGTTATACGTTATACGTTATACGTTATACGTTATTCGTTATACGTTATACGTTATACATTATACGTTATACGTTATACGTTATACGTTATGCGTTATAGGATACACGTTATACGTTATACGTTGTACGTTATACGTTATACGTTGTACGTTATACGTTATAGGTTATACGTTATACATTATACGTTATACGTTATACGTTATGCGTTATAGGATATACCTCATACGTTATACGTTGTACGTTATACGTTATACGTTATGCGTTATACGTCATGCGATATACGTTATACGTTATACGATATACGTTATACGTTATACATTATACGTTATACGTTATACGTTATACGTTATACGTTATACATTATACGTTATACGTTATACGTTATACGTTATACGTTATACGTTATACTATATACGACATACGTTATACGTTATACGTTATACGTTATACGTTATACGTTATACGTTATAAGTTATACGTTATACGTTATACGTTATACGTTATTCGTTATACGTTAGACGCTGTACGTTATACGTTATACGTTATACGTTATACGTTATACGTTATACGTTATACGTTATACGTTATACGTTATACGTTATACGTTATACGTTATACGTTATACGTTATACGTTATACGTTATACGTTATACGTTATACTATATACGACATACGTTATACGTTATACATTATACGTTATACGTTATACGTTATACGTTATAAGTTATACGTTATACGTTATACGTTATACGTTATACGTTATACGTTATACGTTATACGTTATACGTTATACGTTATTCGTTATACGTTATACGTTATACATTATACGTTATACGTTATACGTTATACGTTATGCGTTATAGGATATACGTTATACGTTATACGTTGTACGTTATACGTTATACGTTGTACGTTATACGTTCTACGTTATACGTTATACGTTATACGTTGTACGTTATACGTTATACGTCATCCGTTATACGTTATACGTTATACGTTATACGTTCTACGTTATACGTTATACGTTAAACGTTGTACGTTATACGTTATACGTTATACGTTATACGTTATACGTTATACGTTATGCGTTATACGTTATACGTTATACGTTATACGTTATACGTTATACGTTATACGTTATACGTTATAGGTTATACGTTATACACTATACGTTATACGTTATACGTTATGCGTTATAGGATATACCTCACACGTTATACGTTGTACGTTATACGTTATACGTTATGCGTTATACGTCATGCGATATACGTTATACGTTATACGATATACGTTATACGTTATACATTATACGTTATACGTTATACGTTATACGTTATACGTTATACGTTATACGTTATACGTTATACGTTATACGTTATACGTTATACATTATACGTTATACGTTATACGTTATACGTTATACGTTATACGTTATACTATATACGACATACGTTATACGTTATACATTATACGTTATACGTTATACGTTATACGTTATAAGTTATACGTTATACGTTATACGTTATACGTTATACGTTATACGTTATACGTTATTCGTTATACGTTATACGTTATACATTATACGTTATACGTTATACGTTATACGTTATGCGTTATAGGATACACGTTATACGTTATACGTTGTACGTTATACGTTATACGTTGTACGTTATACGTTCTACGTTATACGTTATACGTTATACGTTGTACGTTATACGTTATACGTTGTACGTTATACGTTATACGTTATATGTTATACGTCATGCGATATACGTTATACGTTATTCGTTATACGTTATACGTTATACGTTATACGTTATGCGTTATACGTCATGCGATATACGATATACGTTATACGTTCTACGTTATACGTTATACGTTATACATTATACGTTATACGTTATACGTTATAAGTTATACGTTATACCTTATGCGTTATACGTTATACGTTATACGTTATACGTTATACGTTATACGTTATACGTTATACGTTATACGTTATACGTTATACGTTATACGTTATACGTCATTCGTTATACGTTATACGTTATACATTATACGTTATACGTTATACGTTATACGTTATGCGTTATAGGATATACGTTATACGTTATACGTTGTACGTTATACGTTATACGTTGTACGTTATACGTTCTACGTTATACGTTATACGTTATACGTTGTACGTTATACGTTATACGTCATCCGTTATACGTTATACGTTATACGTTATACGTTCTACGTTATACGTTATACGTTAAACGTTGTACGTTATACGTTATACGTTATACGTTATACGTTATACGTTATACGTTATGCGTTATACGTTATACGTTATACGTTATACGTTATACGTTATACGTTATACGTTATACGTTATAGGTTATACGTTATACATTATACGTTATACGTTATACGTTATGCGTTATAGGATATACCTCATACGTTATACGTTGTACGTTATACGTTATACGTTATGCGTTATACGTCATGCGATATACGTTATACGTTATACGTTATACGTTATACGTTATACATTATACGTTATACGTTATACGTTATACGTTATACGTTATACGTTATACGTTATACGTTATACGTTATACGTTATACGTTATACATTATACGTTATACGTTATACGTTATACGTTATACGTTATACGTTATACTATATACGACATACGTTATACGTTATACGTTATACGTTATACGTTATACGTTATACGTTATAAGTTATACGTTATACGTTATACGTTATACGTTATTCGTTATACGTTAGACGCTGTACGTTATACGTTATACGTTATACGTTATACGTTATACGTTATACGTTATACGTTATACGTTATACGTTATACGTTATACGTTATACGTTATACGTTATACGTTATACGTTATACGTTATACGTTATACGTTATACGTTATACGTTATACGTTATACGTTATGCGTTATAGGATATACGTTATACGTTATACGTTGTACGTTATAAGTTATACGTTATACCTTATACGTTATACGTTATACGTTATACGTTATACGTTATACGTTATACGTTATACGTTATACGTTATACGTTATACGTTATACGACATACGTTATACGTTATACGTTATACGTTATACGTTGTACGTTATACGTTATACGTTATACGTTATTCGTTATACGTTATACTATATACGACATACGTTATACGTTATACGTTATACGTTATACGTTATACGTTATACGTTATACGTTATACGTTATACGTTATACGTTATACGTTATACGTTATACGTTATACGTTATACGTTATACGTTATACGTTATACGTTATACGTTATACGTTATACGTTATACGTTATACGTTATACGTTATACGTTATACGTTATACGTTATACTATATACGACATACGTTATACGTTATACATTATACGTTATACGTTATACGTTATACGTTATAAGTTATACGTTATACGTTATACGTTATACGTTATACGTTATACGTTATACGTTATACGTTATACGTTATACGTTATTCGTTATACGTTATACGTTATACATTATACGTTATACGTTATACGTTATACGTTATGCGTTATAGGATATACGTTATACGTTATACGTTGTACGTTATACGTTATACGTTGTACGTTATACGTTCTACGTTATACGTTATACGTTATACGTTGTACGTTATACGTTATACGTCATCCGTTATACGTTATACGTTATACGTTATACGTTCTACGTTATACGTTATACGTTAAACGTTGTACGTTATACGTTATACGTTATACGTTATACGTTATACGTTATACGTTATGCGTTATACGTTATACGTTATACGTTATACGTTATACGTTATACGTTATACGTTATACGTTATAGGTTATACGTTATACATTATACGTTATACGTTATACGTTATGCGTTATAGGATATACCTCATACGTTATACGTTGTACGTTATACGTTATACGTTATGCGTTATACGTCATGCGATATACGTTATACGTTATACGATATACGTTATACGTTATACATTATACGTTATACGTTATACGTTATACGTTATACGTTATACGTTATACGTTATACGTTATACGTTATACGTTATACGTTATACGTTATACATTATACGTTATACGTTATACGTTATACGTTATACGTTATACGTTATACTATATACGACATACGTTATACGTTATACATTATACGTTATACGTTATACGTTATACGTTATAAGTTATACGTTATACGTTATACGTTATACGTTATACGTTATACGTTATTCGTTATACGTTATACGTTATACATTATACGTTATACGTTATACGTTATACGTTATGCGTTATAGGATACACGTTATACGTTATACGTTGTACGTTATACGTTATACGTTGTACGTTATACGTTCTACGTTATACGTTATACGTTATACGTTGTACGTTATACGTTATACGTTGTACGTTATACGTTATACGTTATATGTTATACGTCATGCGATATACGTTATACGTTATTCGTTATACGTTATACGTTATACGTTATACGTTATGCGTTATACGTCATGCGATATACGATATACGTTATACGTTATACGTTATACGTTATACGTTATACATTATACGTTATACGTTATACGTTATAAGTTATACGTTATACCTTATGCGTTATACGTTATACGTTATACGTTATACGTTATACGTTATACGTTATACGTTATACGTTATACGTTATACGTTATACGTTATACGTTATACGTCATTCGTTATACGTTATACGTTATACATTATACGTTATACGTTATACGTTATACGTTATGCGTTATAGGATATACGTTATACGTTATACGTTGTACGTTATACGTTATACGTTGTACGTTATACGTTCTACGTTATACGTTATACGTTATACGTTGTACGTTATACGTTATACGTCATCCGTTATACGTTATACGTTATACGTTATACGTTCTACGTTATACGTTATACGTTAAACGTTGTACGTTATACGTTATACGTTATACGTTATACGTTATACGTTATACGTTATGCGTTATACGTTATACGTTATACGTTATACGTTATACGTTATACGTTATACGTTATACGTTATAGGTTATACGTTATACATTATACGTTATACGTTATACGTTATGCGTTATAGGATATACCTCATACGTTATACGTTGTACGTTATACGTTATACGTTACGCGTTATACGTCATGCGATATACGTTATACGTTATACGTTATACGTTATACGTTATACATTATACGTTATACGTTATACGTTATACGTTATACGTTATACGTTATACGTTATACGTTATACGTTATACGTTATACGTTATACATTATACGTTATACGTTATACGTTATACGTTATACGTTATACGTTATACGTTATACTATATACGACATACGTTATACGTTATACGTTATACGTTATACGTTATACGTTATACGTTATAAGTTATACGTTATACGTTATACGTTATACGTTATTCGTTATACGTTAGACGCTGTACGTTATACGTTATACGTTATACGTTATACGTTATACGTTATACGTTATACGTTATACGTTATACGTTATACGTTATACGTTATACGTTATACGTTATACGTTATAGGTTATACGTTATACGTTATACGTTATACGTTATACGTTATGCGTTATAGGATATACGTTATACGTTATACGTTGTACGTTATACGTTATACGTTATATGTTATACGTCATGCGATATACGTTATACGTTATTCGTTATACGTTATACGTTATACGTTATACGTTATGCGTTATACGTCATGCGATATACGTTATACGTTATACGTTATACGTTATACGTTATACGTTATACATTATACGTTATACGTTATACGTTATAAGTTATACGTTATACCTTATACGTTATACGTTATACGTTATACGTTATACGTTATACGTTATACGTTATACGTTATACGTTATACGTTATACGTTATACGACATACGTTATACGTTATACGTTATACGTTATACGTTGTACGTTATACGTTATACGTTGTACGTTATACGTCCTACGTTATACGTTATACGTTATACGTTGTACGTTATACGTTATACGTCATCCGTTATACGTTATACGTTATACGTTATACGTTCTACGTTATACGTTATACGTTAAACGTTGTACGTTATACGTTATACGTTATACGTTATACGTTATACGTTATACGTTATGCGTTATACGTTATACGTTGTACGTTATACGTTATGCGTTATGCGTTATACGTCATGCGATATACGTCATACGTTATACGTTATACGTTATACGTTATACATTATACGTTATACGTTATACGTTATACGTTATACGTTATACGTTATACGTTATACGTTATACGTTATACATTATACGTTATACATTATACGTTATACGTTATACGTTATACGTTATTCGTTATACGTTATACTATATACGACATACGTTATACGTTATACGTTATACGTTATACGTTATACGTTATACGTTATACGTTATACGTTATACGTTATACGTTATACGTTATACGTTATACGTTATACGTTATACGTTATACGTTATGGGTTATAGGATATACGTTATACGTTATACGTTGGACGTTATACGTTATACGTTGTACGTTATACGTTCTACGTTATACGTTATACGTTAAACGTTGTACGTTATACGTTATACGTCATCCGTTATACGTTATACGTTATACGTTATACGTTATACGTTATACGTTATACGTTATACGTTATACGTTATACGATATACGTAATATGTAATACGTCATACGTTTTACGTTAATCGTTATACGTTATACGTTATACGCTATACGTTATACGTTATACGTTATACGTTATACGTTATACGTTATACGTTATACGTTATACGTTGTACGTTATACGTTGTACGTTATACGTTATACGTTATACGTTATACGTTAGACGTTGTACGTTATACGTTATACGTTATACGTTATACGTTATACGTTATACGTTATACGTTATACGTTATACGTTATACATTATACGTTATACGTTATACGTTATAAGTTATACGTTATACCTTATACGTTATACGTTATACGTTATACGTTATACGTTATACGTTATACGTTATACGTTATACGTTATACGTTATACGTTATACGACATACGTTATACGTTATACGTTATACGTTATACGTTGTACGTTATACGTTATACGTTGTACGTTATACGTCCTACGTTATACGTTATACGTTATACGTTGTACGTTATACGTTATACGTCATCCGTTATACGTTATACGTTATACGTTATACGTTCTACGTTATACGTTATACGTTAAACGTTGTACGTTATACGTTATACGTTATACGTTATACGTTATACGTTATACGTTATGCGTTATACGTTATACGTTGTACGTTATACGTTATGCGTTATGCGTTATACGTCATGCGATATACGTTATACGTTATACGTTATACGTTATACGTTATACATTATACGTTATACGTTATACGTTATACGTTATACGTTATACGTTATACGTTATACGTTATACGTTATACGTTATACGTTATACATTATACGTTATACGTTATACGTTATACGTTATTCGTTATACGTTATACTATATACGACATACGTTATACGTTATACGTTATACGTTATACGTTATACGTTATACGTTATACGTTATACGTTATACGTTATACGTTATACGTTATACGTTATACGTTATACGTTATACGTTATACGTTATACGTTATGGGTTATAGGATATACGTTATACGTTATACGTTGGACGTTATACGTTATACGTTGTACGTTATACGTTCTACGTTATACGTTATACGTTAAACGTTGTACGTTATACGTTATACGTCATCCGTTATACGTTATACGTTATACGTTATACGTTATACGTTATACGTTATACGTTATACGTTATACGATATACGTAATATGTAATACGTCATACGTTTTACGTTAATCGTTATACGTTATACGTTATACGCTATACGTTATACGTTATACGTTATAC
The DNA here is from genome assembly GCF_051014685.1 of Ptiloglossa arizonensis. Taxonomy (NCBI): domain Eukaryota; kingdom Metazoa; phylum Arthropoda; class Insecta; order Hymenoptera; family Colletidae; genus Ptiloglossa; species Ptiloglossa arizonensis. The sequence goes on along the minus strand of NW_027478440.1, from coordinate 1,415,175 downwards.
GTTATACGTTATACGTTATACGTTATACGTTATACGTTGTACGTTATACGTTGTACGGTATACGTTATACGTTATACGTTATACGTTAGACGTTGTACGTTATACGTTATACGTTATACGTTATACGTTATACGTTATACGTTATACGTTATACGTTATACGTTATACGTTATACGTTATACGTTATACGTTATACATTATACGTTATACGTTATACGTTATAAGTTATACGTTATACCTTATACGTTATACGTTATACGTTATACGTTATACGTTATACGTTATACGTTATACGTTATACGTTATACGTTATACGTTATACGACATACGTTATACGTTATACGTTATACGTTATACGTTGTACGTTATACGTTATACGTTGTACGTTATACGTCCTACGTTATACGTTATACGTTATACGTTGTACGTTATACGTTATACGTCATCCGTTATACGTTATACGTTATACGTTATACGTTCTACGTTATACGTTATACGTTAAACGTTGTACGTTATACGTTATACGTTATACGTTATACGTTATACGTTATACGTTATGCGTTATACGTTATACGTTGTACGTTATACGTTATGCGTTATGCGTTATACGTCATGCGATATACGTTATACGTTATACGTTATTCGTTATACGTTATACTATATACGACATACGTTATACGTTATACGTTATACGTTATACGTTATACGTTATACGTTATACGTTATACGTTATACGTTATACGTTATACGTTATACGTTATACGTTATACGTTATACGTTATACGTTATGGGTTATAGGATATACGTTATACGTTATACGTTGGACATTATACGTTATACGTTGTACGTTATACGTTCTACGTTATACGTTATACGTTAAACGTTGTACGTTATACGTTATACGTCATCCGTTATACGTTATACGTTATACGTTATACGTTATACGTTATACGTTATACGTTATACGTTATACGATATACGTAATATGTAATACGTCATACGTTTTACGTTAATCGTTATACGTTATACGTTATACGCTATACGTTATACGTTATACGTTATACGTTATACGTTATACGTTATACGTTATACGTTATACGTTATACGTTGTACGTTATACGTCGTACGTTATACGTTATACGTTATACGTTATACGTTAGACGTTGTACGTTATACGTTATACGTTATACGTTATACGTTATACGTTATACGTTATACGTTATACGTTATACGTTATACGTTATACGTTATACGTTATATGTTATTCGTTATACGTTATACGTTATACATTATACGTTATACGTTATACGTTATACGTTATACGTTATACGTTATACGTTATACGTTATACGTTATACGTTATACGTTATACATTATACGTTATACGTTATACGTTATACGTTATACGTTATACGTTATACTATATACGACATACGTTATACGTTATACGTTATACGTTATACGTTATACGTTATACGTTATACGTTATACGTTATACATTATACGTTATACGTTATACGTTATAAGTTATACGTTATACCTTATACGTTATACGTTATACGTTATACGTTATACGTTATACGTTATACGTTATACGTTATACGTTATACGTTATACGTTATACGTTATACGTTATACGTTATACGATATACGTAATATGTAATACGTCATACGTTTTACGTTAATCGTTATACGTTATACGTTATACGCTATACGTTATACGTTATACGTTATACGTTATACGTTATACGTTATACGTTATACGTTATACGTTGTACGTTATACGTTGTACGTTATACGTTATACGTTATACGTTATACGTTAGACGTTGTACGTTATACGTTATACGTTATACGTTATACGTTATACGTTATACGTTATACGTTATACGTTATACGTTATACGTTATACGTTATACGTTATACGTTATACATTATACGTTATACGTTATACGTTATAAGTTATACGTTATACCTTATACGTTATACGTTATACGTTATACGTTATACGTTATACGTTATACGTTATACGTTATACGTTATACGTTATACGTTATACGACATACGTTATACGTTATACGTTATACGTTATACGTTGTACGTTATACGTTATACGTTGTACGTTATACGTCCTACGTTATACGTTATACGTTATACGTTGTACGTTATACGTTATACGTCATCCGTTATACGTTATACGTTATACGTTATACGTTCTACGTTATACGTTATACGTTAAACGTTGTACGTTATACGTTATACGTTATACGTTATACGTTATACGTTATACGTTATGCGTTATACGTTATACGTTGTACGTTATACGTTATGCGTTATGCGTTATACGTCATGCGATATACGTTATACGTTATACGTTATACGTTATACGTTATACATTATACGTTATACGTTATACGTTATACGTTATACGTTATACGTTATACGTTATACGTTATACGTTATACGTTATACGTTATACATTATACGTTATACGTTATACGTTATACGTTATTCGTTATACGTTATACTATATACGACATACGTTATACGTTATACGTTATACGTTATACGTTATACGTTATACGTTATACGTTATACGTTATACGTTATACGTTATACGTTATACGTTATACGTTATACGTTATACGTTATACGTTATACGTTATGGGTTATAGGATATACGTTATACGTTATACGTTGGACGTTATACGTTATACGTTGTACGTTATACGTTCTACGTTATACGTTATACGTTAAACGTTGTACGTTATACGTTATACGTCATCCGTTATACGTTATACGTTATACGTTATACGTTATACGTTATACGTTATACGTTATACGTTATACGATATACGTAATATGTAATACGTCATACGTTTTACGTTAATCGTTATACGTTTTACGTTATACGCTATACGTTATACGTTATACGTTATACGTTATACGTTATACGTTATACGTTATACGTTATACGTTGTACGTTATACGTTATACGTTATACGTTATACGTTAGACGTTGTACGTTATACGTTATACGTTATACGTTATACGTTATACGTTATACGTTATACGTTATACGTTATACGTTATACGTTATACGTTATACGTTATACGTTATACATTATACGTTATACGTTATACGTTATAAGTTATACGTTATACCTTATACGTTATACGTTATACGTTATACGTTATACGTTATACGTTATACGTTATACGTTATACGTTATACGTTATACGTTATACGACATACGTTATACGTTATACGTTATACGTTATACGTTGTACGTTATACGTTATACGTTGTACGTTATACGTCCTACGTTATACGTTATACGTTATACGTTGTACGTTATACGTTATACGTCATCCGTTATACGTTATACGTTATACGTTATACGTTCTACGTTATACGTTATACGTTAAACGTTGTACGTTATACGTTATACGTTATACGTTATACGTTATACGTTATACGTTATGCGTTATACGTTATACGTTGTACGTTATACGTTATGCGTTATGCGTTATACGTCATGCGATATACGTTATACGTTATACGTTATACGTTATACGTTATACATTATACGTTATACGTTATACGTTATACGTTATACGTTATACGTTATACGTTATACGTTATACGTTATACGTTATACGTTATACATTATACGTTATACGTTATACGTTATACGTTATTCGTTATACGTTATACTATATACGACATACGTTATACGTTATACGTTATACGTTATACGTTATACGTTATACGTTATACGTTATACGTTATACGTTATACGTTATACGTTATACGTTATACGTTATACGTTATACGTTATACGTTATGGGTTATAGGATATACGTTATACGTTATACGTTGGACATTATACGTTATACGTTGTACGTTATACGTTCTACGTTATACGTTATACGTTAAACGTTGTACGTTATACGTTATACGTCATCCGTTATACGTTATACGTTATACGTTATACGTTATACGTTATACGTTATACGTTATACGTTATACGATATACGTAATATGTAATACGTCATACGTTTTACGTTAATCGTTATACGTTATACGTTATACGCTATACGTTATACGTTATACGTTATACGTTATACGTTATACGTTATACGTTATACGTTATACGTTATACGTTGTACGTTATACGTCGTACGTTATACGTTATACGTTATACGTTATACGTTAGACGTTGTACGTTATACGTTATACGTTATACGTTATACGTTATACGTTATACGTTATACGTTATACGTTATACGTTATACGTTATACGTTATACGTTATATGTTATTCGTTATACGTTATACGTTATACATTATACGTTATACGTTATACGTTATACGTTATACGTTATACGTTATACGTTATACGTTATACGTTATACGTTATACGTTATACATTATACGTTATACGTTATACGTTATACGTTATACGTTATACGTTATACTATATACGACATACGTTATACGTTATACGTTATACGTTATACGTTATACGTTATACGTTATACGTTATACGTTATACGTTATACGTTATACGTTATACGTTATACGTTATACGTTATACTATATACGACATACGTTATACGTTATACGTTATACGTTATACGTTATACGTTATACGTTATACGTTATACGTTATACGTTATACGTTATACGTTATGCGTTATAGGATATACGTTATACGTTATACGTTATACGTTATACGTTATACGTTATACGTTATACGTTATACGTTATACGTTATACGATATACGTAATATGTAATACGTCATACGTTTTACGTTAATCGTTATACGTTATACGTTATACGCTATACGTTATACGTTATACGTTATACGTTATACGTTATACGTTATACGTTATACGTTATACGTTATACGTTATGCGTTATACGTTATACGTTATACGTTATACGTTCTACGTTATACGTTATACGTTAAACGTTGTACGTTATACCTTATACGTTATACGTTATACGTTATACGTTATACGTTATGCGTTATACGTTATACGTTATACGTTATACGTTATACGTTATACGTTATACGTTATACGTTATACGTTATACGTTATACGATATACGTAATATGTAATACGTCATACGTTTTACGTTAATCGTTATACGTTATACGTTATACGCTATACGTTATACGTTATACGTTATACGTTATACGTTATACGTTATACGTTATACGTTATACGTTGTACGTTATACGTTGTACGTTATACGTTATACGTTATACGTTATACGTTAGACGTTGTACGTTATACGTTATACGTTATACGTTATACGTTATACGTTATACGTTATACGTTATACGTTATACGTTATACGTTATACGTTATACGTTATATGTTATTCGTTATACGTTATACGTTATACATTATACGTTATACGTTATACGTTATACGTTATACGTTATACGTTATACGTTATACGTTATACGTTATACGTTATACGTTATACATTATACGTTATACGTTATACGTTATACGTTATACGTTATACGTTATACTATATACGACATACGTTATACGTTATACGTTATACGTTATACGTTATACGTTATACGTTATACGTTATACGTTATACGTTATACGTTATACGTTATACGTTATACGTTATACGTTATACTATATACGACATACGTTATACGTTATACGTTATACGTTATACGTTATACGTTATACGTTATACGTTATACGTTATACGTTATACGTTATACGTTATGCGTTATAGGATATACGTTATACGTTATACGTTGTACGTTATACGTTATACGTTGTACGTTATACGTTCTACGTTATACGTTATACGTTATACGTTGTACGTTATACGTTATACGTCATCCGTTATACGTTATACGTTATACGTTATACGTTCTACGTTATACGTTATACGTTAAACGTTGTACGTTATACGTTATACGTTATACGTTATACGTTATACGTTATACGTTATACGTTATACGTTATACGTTATACCTTATACGTTATACGTTATACGTTATACGTTATACATTATACGTTGTACGTTGAACGTTGTACGTTATACGTTATACGTTATACGTTATACGTTATACGTTATGCGTTATACGTTATACGTTATACGTTATACGTTCTACGTTATACGTTATACGTTAAACGTTGTACGTTATACGTTATACGTTATACGTTATACGTTATACGTTATACGTTATACGTTATGCGTTATACGTTATACGTTATACGTTATACGTTATACGTTATACGTTATACGTTATACGTTATACGTTATACGTTATACGTTATACGTTATACGATATACGTAATATGCAATACGTCATACGTTTTACGTTAATCGTTATACGTTATACGTTATACGCTATACGTTATACGTTATACGTTATACGTTATACGTTATACGTTATACGTTATACGTTATACGTTATACGTTATACGTTATACGTTATACGTTATACGTTGTACGTTATACGTTATACGTTATACGTTATACGTTAGACGTTGTACGTTATACGTTATACGTTATACGTTATACGCTATACGTTATACGTTATACGTTATACGTTATACGTTATACGTTATACGTTATTCGTTATACGTTATACGTTATACATTATACGTTATACGTTATACGTTATACGTTATACGTTATACGTTATACGTTATACGTTATACGTTATACGTTATACGTTATACGTTATACGTTATACGTTATACGTTATACGTTATACGTTATACTATATACGACATACGTTATACGTTATACGTTATACGTTATACGTTATACGTTATAAGTTATACGTTATACGTTATACGTTATACGTTATTCGTTATACGTTAGACGCTGTACGTTATACGTTATACGTTATACGTTATACGTTATACGTTATACGTTATACGTTATACGTTATACGTTATACGTTATACGTTATACGTTATACGTTATTCGTTATACGTTATACGTTATACGTTATACGTTATACGTTATACGTTATGCGTTATAGGATATACGTTATACGTTATACGTTGTACGTTATACGTTATACGTTATATGTTATACGTCATGCGATATACGTTATACGTTATTCGTTATACGGTATACGTTAAACGTTGTACGTTATACGTTATACGTTATACGTTATACGTTATACGTTATACATTATACGTTATACGTTATACGTTATACGTTATGCGTTATAGGATATACGTTATACGTTATACGTTGTACGTTATACGTTATACGTTGTACGTTATACGTTATACGTTAAACGTTGTACGTTATACGTTATACGTTATACGTTATACGTTATACGTTATACGTTATGCGTTATACGTTATACGTTATTCGTTATACGTTATACGTTATACGTTATACGTTATACGTTATAGGTTATACGTTATACATTATACGTTATACGTTATACGTTATGCGTTATAGGATATACCTCATACGTTATACGTTGTACGTTATACGTTATACGTTATGCGTTATACGTCATGCGATATACGTTATACGTTATACGTTATACGTTATACGTTATACATTATACGTTATACGTTATACGTTATACGTTATACGTTATACGTTATACGTTATACGTTATACGTTATACGTTATACGTTATACATTATACGTTATACGTTATACGTTATACGTTATACGTTATACGTTATACTATATACGACATACGTTATACGTTATACGTTATACGTTATACGTTATACGTTATACGTTATACGTTATAAGTTATACGTTATACGTTATACGTTATACGTTATTCGTTATACGTTAGACGCTGTACGTTATACGTTATACGTTATACGTTATACGTTATACGTTATACGTTATACGTTATGCGTTATACGTTATACGTTATACGTTATACGTTATACGTTATACGTTATACGTTATACGTTATACGTTATACGTTATACGTTATACGTTATACGTTATGCGTTATACGTTATGCGTTATACGTTATACGTTGTACGTTATACGTTATACGTTATATGTTATACGTCATGCGATATACGTTATACGTTATTCGTTATACGGTATACGTTAAACGTTGTACGTTATACGTTATACGTTATACGTTATACGTTATACGTTATACGTTATACGTTATACGTTGTACGGTATACGTTATACATTATACGTTATACGCTATACGTTATACGTTATACGTTATACGTTATACGTTATACGTTATACGTTATACGTTATACGTTATACGTTATACGTTATACGTTATACGTTATTCGTTATACGTTATACGTTATACATTATACGTTATACGTTATACGTTATACGTTATGCGTTATAGGATATACGTTATACGTTATACGTTGTACGTTATACGTTATACGTTGTACGTTATACGTTCTACGTTATACGTTATACGTTATACGTTGTACGTTATACGTTATACGTCATCCGTTATACGTTATACGTTATACGTTATACGTTCTACGTTCTACGTTATACGTTATACGTTAAACGTTGTACGTTATACGTTATACGTTATACGTTATACGTTATACGTTATACGTTATGCGTTATACGTTATACGTTATACGTTATACGTTATACGTTATACGTTATACGTTATACGTTATAGGTTATACGTTATACATTATACGTTATACGTTATACGTTATGCGTTATAGGATATACCTCATACGTTATACGTTGTACGTTATACGTTATACGTTATGCGTTATACGTCATGCGATATACGTTATACGTTATACGATATACGTTATACGTTATACATTATACGTTATACGTTATACGTTATACGTTATACGTTATACGTTATACGTTATACGTTATACGTTATACGTTATACGTTATACATTATACGTTATACGTTATACGTTATACGTTATACGTTATACGTTATACTATATACGACATACGTTATACGTTATACATTATACGTTATACGTTATACGTTATACGTTATAAGTTATACGTTATACGTTATACGTTATACGTTATACGTTATACGTTATTCGTTATACGTTATACGTTATACATTATACGTTATACGTTATACGTTATACGTTATACGTTATGCGTTATAGGATACACGTTATACGTTATACGTTGTACGTTATACGTTATACGTTGTACGTTATACGTTCTACGTTATACGTTATACGTTATACGTTGTACGTTATACGTTATACGTTGTACGTTATACGTTATACGTTATATGTTATACGTCATGCGATATACGTTATACGTTATTCGTTATACGTTATACGTTATACGTTATACGTTATGCGTTATACGTCATGCGATATACGATATACGTTATACGTTATACGTTATACGTTATACGTTATACATTATACGTTATACGTTATACGTTATAAGTTATACGTTATACCTTATGCGTTATACGTTATACGTTATACGTTATACGTTATACGTTATACGTTATACGTTATACGTTATACGTTATACGTTATACGTTATACGTTATACGTCATTCGTTATACGTTATACGTTATACATTATACGTTATACGTTATACGTTATACGTTATGCGTTATAGGATATACGTTATACGTTATACGTTGTACGTTATACGTTATACGTTGTACGTTATACGTTCTACGTTATACGTTATACGTTATACGTTGTACGTTATACGTTATACGTCATCCGTTATACGTTATACGTTATACGTTATACGTTCTACGTTATACGTTATACGTTAAACGTTGTACGTTATACGTTATACGTTATACGTTATACGTTATACGTTATACGTTATGCGTTATACGTTATACGTTTTACGTTATACGTTATACGTTATACGTTATACGTTATACGTTATACGTTATAGGTTATACGTTATACATTATACGTTATACGTTATACGTTATGCGTTATAGGATATACCTCATACGTTATACGTTGTACGTTATACGTTATACGTTATGCGTTATACGTCATGCGATATACGTTATACGTTATACGTTATACGTTATACGTTATACGTTATACGTTATACGTTATACGTTATACGTTATACGTTATACGTTATACGTTATACATTATACGTTATACGTTATACGTTATACGTTATACGTTATACGTTATACTATATACGACATACGTTATACGTTATACGTTATACGTTATACGTTATACGTTATACGTTATAAGTTATACGTTATACGTTATACGTTATACGTTATTCGTTATACGTTAGACGCTGTACGTTATACGTTATACGTTATACGTTATACGTTATACGTTATACGTTATACGTTATACGTTATACGTTATACGTTATACGTTATACGTTATACGTTATACGTTATACGTTATACGTTATACGTTATACGTTATACGTTATGCGTTATAGGATATACGTTATACGTTATACGTTGTACGTTATACGTTATACGTTATATGTTATACGTCATGCGATATACGTTATACGTTATTCGTTATACGTTATACGTTATACGTTATACGTTATGCGTTATACGTCATGCGATATACGTTATACGTTATACGTTATACGTTATACGTTATACGTTATACATTATACGTTATACGTTATACGTTATAAGTTATACGTTATACCTTATACGTTATACGTTATACGTTATACGTTATACGTTATACGTTATACGTTATACGTTATACGTTATACGTTATACGTTATACGACATACGTTATACGTTATACGTTATACGTTATACGTTGTACGTTATACGTTATACGTTGTACGTTATACGTCCTACGTTATACGTTATACGTTATACGTTGTACGTTATACGTTATACGTCATCCGTTATACGTTATACGTTATACGTTATACGTTCTACGTTATACGTTATACGTTAAACGTTGTACGTTATACGTTATACGTTATACGTTATACGTTATACGTTATACGTTATGCGTTATACGTTATACGTTGTACGTTATACGTTATGCGTTATGCGTTATACGTCATGCGATATACGTTATACGTTATACGTTATACGTTATACGTTATACATTATACGTTATACGTTATACGTTATACGTTATACGTTATACGTTATACGTTATACGTTATACGTTATACGTTATACGTTATACATTATACGTTATACGTTATACGTTATACGTTATTCGTTATACGTTATACTATATACGACATACGTTATACGTTATACGTTATACGTTATACGTTATACGTTATACGTTATACGTTATACGTTATACGTTATACGTTATACGTTATACGTTATACGTTATACGTTATACGTTATACGTTATACGTTATACGTTATACGTTATGGGTTATAGGATATACGTTATACGTTATACGTTGGACGTTATACGTTATACGTTGTACGTTATACGTTCTACGTTATACGTTATACGTTAAACGTTGTACGTTATACGTTATACGTCATCCGTTATACGTTATACGTTATACGTTATACGTTATACGTTATACGTTATACGTTATACGTTATACGATATACGTAATATGTAATACGTCATACGTTTTACGTTAATCGTTATACGTTATACGTTATACGCTATACGTTATACGTTATACGTTATACGTTATACGTTATACGTTATACGTTATACGTTATACGTTGTACGTTATACGTTGTACGTTATACGTTATACGTTATACGTTATACGTTAGACGTTGTACGTTATACGTTATACGTTATACGTTATACGTTATACGTTATACGTTATACGTTATACGTTATACGTTATACGTTATACGTTATACGTTATATGTTATTCGTTATACGTTATACGTTATACATTATACGTTATACGTTATACGTTATACGTTATACGTTATACGTTATACGTTATACGTTATACGTTATACGTTATACGTTATACATTATACGTTATACGTTATACGTTATACGTTATACGTTATACGTTATACTATATACGACATACGTTATACGTTATACGTTATACGTTATACGTTATACGTTATACGTTATACGTTATACGTTATACGTTATACGTTATACGTTATACGTTATACGTTATACTATATACGACATACGTTATACGTTATACGTTATACGTTATACGTTATACGTTATACGTTATACGTTATACGTTATACGTTATACGTTATACGTTATGCGTTATAGGATATACGTTATACGTTATACGTTATACGTTATACGTTATACGTTATACGTTATACGTTATACGTTATACGTTATACGATATACGTAATATGTAATACGTCATACGTTTTACGTTAATCGTTATACGTTATACGTTATACGCTATACGTTATACGTTATACGTTATACGTTATACGTTATACGTTATACGTTATACGTTATACGTTATACGTTATGCGTTATACGTTATACGTTATACGTTATACGTTCTACGTTATACGTTATACGTTAAACGTTGTACGTTATACGTTATACGTTATACGTTATACGTTATACGTTATACGTTATGCGTTATACGTTATACGTTATACGTTATACGTTATACGTTATACGTTATACGTTATACGTTATACGTTATACGTTATACGTTATACGTTATACGTTATACGTTATACGTTATACGTTATACGTTATACGTTATACGTTATACGTTATACGTTATACGTTATACGTTATACGTTATACGTTATACGTTATACGTTATACGTTATACGTTATACGTTATACTATATACGACATACGTTATACGTTATACGTTATACGTTATACGTTATACGTTATACGTTATACGTTATACGTTATACGTTATACGTTATACGTTATACGTTATACGTTATACGTTATACTATATACGACATACGTTATACGTTATACGTTATACGTTATACGTTATACGTTATACGTTATACGTTATACGTTATACGTTATACGTTATACGTTATGCGTTATAGGATATACGTTATACGTTATACGTTGTACGTTATACGTTATACGTTGTACGTTATACGTTCTACGTTATACGTTATACGTTATACGTTGTACGTTATACGTTATACGTCATCCGTTATACGTTATACGTTATACGTTATACGTTCTACGTTATACGTTATACGTTAAACGTTGTACGTTATACGTTATACGTTATACGTTATACGTTATACGTTATACGTTATACGTTATACGTTATACGTTATACCTTATACGTTATACGTTATACGTTATACGTTATACATTATACGTTGTACGTTGAACGTTGTACGTTATACGTTATACGTTATACGTTATACGTTATACGTTATGCGTTATACGTTATACGTTATACGTTATACGTTCTACGTTATACGTTATACGTTAAACGTTGTACGTTATACGTTATACGTTATACGTTATACGTTATACGTTATACGTTATACGTTATGCGTTATACGTTATACGTTATACGTTATACGTTATACGTTATACGTTATACGTTATACGTTATACGTTATACGTTATACGTTATACGTTATACGATATACGTAATATGTAATACGTCATACGTTTTACGTTAATCGTTATACGTTATACGTTATACGCTATACGTTATACGTTATACGTTATACGTTATACGTTATACGTTATACGTTGTACGTTATACGTTATACGTTATACGTTATACGTTATACGTTATACGTTATACGTTGTACGTTATACGTTATACGTTATACGTTATACGTTATACGTTATACGTTATACGTTATACGTTATACGTTATACGTTATACGTTATACGTTATACTATATACGACATACGTTATACGTTATACGTTATACGTTATACGTTATACGTTATACGTTATACGTTATACGTTATACGTTATACGTTATACGTTATACGTTATACGTTATGCGTTATAGGATATACGTTATACGTTATGCGTTGTACGTTATACGTTATACGTTGTACGTTATACGTTCTACGTTATACGTTATACGTTATACGTTGTACGTTATACGTTATACGTCATCCGTTATACGTTATACGTTATACGTTATACGTTATACGTTCTACGTTATACGTTATACGTTAAACGTTGTACGATATACGTTATACGTTATACGTTATACGTTATACGTTATACGTTATGCGTTATACGTTATACGTTATACGTTGTACGTTATACGTTATACGTTATACGTTATACGTTATACGTTATACGTTATACATTATACGTTATACGTTATACGTTATGCGTTATACGATATACCTCATACGTTATACGTTGTACGTTATACGTTATACGTTATGCGTTATACGTCATGCGATATACGTTATACGTTATACGTTATACGTTATACGTTATACATTATACGTTATACGTCATGCGATATACGTTATACGTTATACGACATACGTTATACGTTATACGTTATACGTTATACGTTATACCTTATACGTTATACGTTATACGTTATACGTTATACGTTATACGTTATACGTTATACGTTATACGTTATACGTTATGGGTTATAGGATATACGTTATACGTTATACGTTGGACGTTATACGTTATACGTTGTACGTTATACGTTCTACGTTATACGTTATACGTTAAACGTTGTACGTTATACGTTATACGTCATCCGTTATACGTTATACGTTATACGTTATACGTTCTACGTTATACGTTATACGTTAAACGTTGTACGTTATACGTTATACGTTATACGTTATACGTTATACGTTATACGTTATACGTTATACGTTATGCGTTATACGTTATACGTTATACGTTATACGTTCTACGTAATACGTTATACGTTAAACGTTGTACGTTATACGTTATACGTTATACGTTATACGTTATACGTTATACGTTATGCGTTATACGTTATACGTTATACGTTATACGTTGTACGTTATACGTTATACGTCATCCGTTATACGTTATACGTTATACGTTATACGTTCTACGTTATACGTTATACGTTAAACGTTGTACGTTATACGTTATACGTTATACGTTATACGTTATACGTTATACGTTATACGTTATACGTTATACGTTATACGTTATACGTTATACGTTATACTATATACGACATACGTTATACGTTATACGTTATACGTTATACGTTATACGTTATACGTTATACGTTATACGTTATACGTTATACGTTATACGTTATACGTTATACGTTATACGTTATGCGTTATAGGATATACGTTATACGTTATGCGTTGTACGTTATACGTTATACGTTGTACGTTATACGTTCTACGTTATACGTTATACGTTATACGTTGTACGTTATACGTTATACGTCATCCGTTATACGTTATACGTTATACGTTATACGTTATACGTTCTACGTTATACGTTATACGTTAAACGTTGTACGATATACGTTATACGTTATACGTTATACGTTATACGTTATACGTTATGCGTTATACGTTATACGTTATACGTTGTACGTTATACGTTATACGTTATACGTTATACGTTATACGTTATACGTTATACATTATACGTTATACGTTATACGTTATACGTTATACGTTATACGTTATACGTTATACGTTATACGTTATACGTTATACGTTATACGTTATACGTTATATGTTATACGTTATACGTTATACGTTATACGTTAAACGTTGTACGTTATACGTTATACGTTATACGTTATACGTTATACGTTATACGTTATGCGTTATACGTTATACGTTATACGTTATACGTTATACGTTATACGTTATACGTTATACGTTATAGGTTATACGTTATACATTATACGTTATACGTTATACGTTATGCGTTATAGGATATACCTCATACGTTATACGTTGTACGTTATACGTTATACGTTATGCGTTATACGTCATGCGATATACGTTATACGTTATACGTTATACGTTATACGTTATACGTTATTCGTTATACGTTAGACGCTGTACGTTATACGTTATACGTTATACGTTATACGTTATACGTTATACGTTATACGTTATACGTTATGCGTTATAGGATATACGTTATACGTTATACGTTGTACGTTATACGTTATACGTTGTACGTTATACGTTCTACGTTATACGTTATACGTTATACGTTGTACGTTATACGTTATACGTCATCCGTTATACGTTATACGTTATACGTTATACGTTCTACGTTATACGTTATACGTTAAAAGTTGTACGTTATACGTTATACGTTATACGTTATACGTTATACGTTATACGTTATACGTTATACGTTATACGTTATACCTTATACGTTATACGTTATACGTTATACGTTATACATTATACGTTGTACGTTGAACGTTGTACGTTATACGTTATACGTTATACGTTATACGTTATACGTTATACGTTATGCGTTATACGTTATACGTTATACGTTATACGTTATACGTTATACGTTATACGTTATACGTTATACATTATACGTTATACGTTATACGTTATACGTTATACGTTATACGTTATACGTTATACGTTATACGTTATACGTTATACGTTATACGTTATACGTTATATGTTATACGTTATACGTTATACGTTATACGTTAAACGTTGTACGTTATACGTTGTACGTTATACGTTATACGTCATCCGTTATACGTTATACGTTATACGTTATACGTTATACGTTCTACGTTATACGTTATACGTTAAACGTTGTACGATATACGTTATACGTTATACGTTATACGTTATGCGTTATACGTTATGCGTTATACGTTATACGTTATACGTTGTACGTTATACGTTATACGTTATACGTTATACGTTATACGTTATACGTTATACATTATACGTTATACGTTATACGTTATACGTTATACGTTATACGTTATACGTTATACGTTATACGTTATACGTTATACGTTATACGTTATACGTTATATGTTATACGTTATACGTTATACGTTATACGTTAAACGTTGTACGTTATACGTTATACGTTATACGTTATACGTTATACGTTATACGTTATGCGTTATACGTTATACGTTATACGTTATACGTTATACGTTATACGTTATACGTTATACGTTATAGGTTATACGTTATACATTATACGTTATACGTTATACGTTATGCGTTATAGGATATACCTCATACGTTATACGTTGTACGTTATACGTTATACGTTATGCGTTATACGTCATGCGATATACGTTATACGTTATACGTTATACGTTATACGTTATACATTATACGTTATACGTTATACGTTATACGTTATACGTTATACGTTATACGTTATACGTTATACGTTATACGTTATACGTTATACATTATACGTTATACGTTATACGTTATACGTTATACGTTATACGTTATACTATATACGACATACGTTATACGTTATACGTTATACGTTATACGTTATACGTTATACGTTATACGTTATAAGTTATACGTTATACGTTATACGTTATACGTTATTCGTTATACGTTAGACGCTGTACGTTATACGTTATACGTTATACGTTATACGTTATACGTTATACGTTATACGTTATACGTTATGCGTTATAGGATATACGTTATACGTTATACGTTGTACGTTATACGTTATACGTTGTACGTTATACGTTCTACGTTATACGTTATACGTTATACGTTGTACGTTATACGTTATACGTCATCCGTTATACGTTATACGTTATACGTTATACGTTCTACGTTATACGTTATACGTTAAAAGTTGTACGTTATACGTTATACGTTATACGTTATACGTTATACGTTATACGTTATACGTTATACGTTATACGTTATACCTTATACGTTATACGTTATACGTTATACGTTATACATTATACGTTGTACGTTGAACGTTGTACGTTATACGTTATACGTTATACGTTATACGTTATACGTTATACGTTATGCGTTATACGTTATACGTTATACGTTATACGTTATACGTTATACGTTATACGTTATACGTTATAGGTTATACGTTATACATTATACGTTATACGTTATACGTTATGCGTTATAGGATATACCTCATACGTTATACGTTGTACGTTATACGTTATACGTTATGCGTTATACGTCATGCGATATACGTTATACGTTATACGTTATACGTTATACGTTATACATTATACGTTATACGTTATACGTTATACGTTATACGTTATACGTTATACGTTATACGTTATACGTTATACGTTATACGTTATACGTTATACGTTATGCGTTATAGGATATACGTTATACGTTATACGTTGTACGTTATACGTTATACGTTATACGTTATACGTTATACGTTATACCTTATACGTTATACGTTATACGTTATACGTTATACATTATACGTTGTACGTTGAACGTTGTACGTTATACGTTATACGTTATACGTTATACGTTATACGTTATGCGTTATACGTTATACGTTATACGTTATACGTTCTACGTTATACGTTATACGTTAAACGTTGTACGTTATACGTTATACGTTATACGTTATACGTTATACGTTATACGTTAAACGTTGTACGTTATACGTTATACGTTATACGTTAAACGTTGTACGTTATACGTTATACGTTATACGTTATACGTTATACGTTATACGTTATACGTTATACGTTATACGTTATACCTTATACGTTATACGTTATACGTTATACGTTATACATTATACGTTGTACGTTGAACGTTGTACGTTATACGTTATACGTTATACGTTATACGTTATACGTTATGCGTTATACGTTATACGTTATACGTTATACGTTCTACGTTATACGTTATACGTTAAACGTTGTACGTTATACGTTATACGTTATACGTTATACGTTATACGTTATACGTTATACGTTATGCGTTATACGTTATACGTTATACGTTATACGTTATACGTTATACGTTATACGTTATACGTTATACGTTATACGTTATACGTTATACGTTATACGATATACGTAATATGTAATACGTCATACGTTTTACGTTAATCGTTATACGTTATACGTTATACGCTATACGTTATACGTTATACGTTATACGTTATACGTTATACGTTATACGTTGTACGTTATACGTTATACGTTATACGTTATACGTTATACGTTATACGTTATACGTTGTACGTTATACGTTATACGTTATACGTTATACGTTATACGTTATACGTTATACGTTATACGTTATACGTTATACGTTATACGTTATACGTTATACTATATACGACATACGTTATACGTTATACGTTATACGTTATACGTTATACGTTATACGTTATACGTTATACGTTATACGTTATACGTTATACGTTATACGTTATACGTTATGCGTTATAGGATATACGTTATACGTTATGCGTTGTACGTTATACGTTATACGTTGTACGTTATACGTTCTACGTTATACGTTATACGTTATACGTTGTACGTTATACGTTATACGTCATCCGTTATACGTTATACGTTATACGTTATACGTTATACGTTCTACGTTATACGTTATACGTTAAACGTTGTACGATATACGTTATACGTTATACGTTATACGTTATACGTTATACGTTATGCGTTATACGTTATACGTTATACGTTGTACGTTATACGTTATACGTTATACGTTATACGTTATACGTTATACGTTATACATTATACGTTATACGTTATACGTTATGCGTTATACGATATACCTCATACGTTATACGTTGTACGTTATACGTTATACGTTATGCGTTATACGTCATGCGATATACGTTATACGTTATACGTTATACGTTATACGTTATACATTATACGTTATACGTCATGCGATATACGTTATACGTTATACGACATACGTTATACGTTATACGTTATACGTTATACGTTATACGTTATACGTTATACGTTATACGTTATACGTTATACGTTATACGTTATACGTTATACGTTATACGTTATACGTTATGGGTTATAGGATATACGTTATACGTTATACGTTGGACGTTATACGTTATACGTTGTACGTTATACGTTCTACGTTATACGTTATACGTTAAACGTTGTACGTTATACGTTATACGTCATCCGTTATACGTTATACGTTATACGTTATACGTTCTACGTTATACGTTATACGTTAAACGTTGTACGTTATACGTTATACGTTATACGTTATACGTTATACGTTATACGTTATACGTTATACGTTATGCGTTATACGTTATACGTTATACGTTATACGTTCTACGTAATACGTTATACGTTAAACGTTGTACGTTATACGTTATACGTTATACGTTATACGTTATACGTTATACGTTATGCGTTATACGTTATACGTTATACGTTATACGTTGTACGTTATACGTTATACGTCATCCGTTATACGTTATACGTTATACGTTATACGTTCTACGTTATACGTTATACGTTAAACGTTGTACGTTATACGTTATACGTTATACGTTATACGTTATACGTTATACGTTATACGTTATACGTTATACGTTATACGTTATACGTTATACGTTATACGTTATACTATATACGACATACGTTATACGTTATACGTTATACGTTATACGTTATACGTTATACGTTATACGTTATACGATATACGTTATACGTTATACGTTATACGTTATACGTTATGCGTTATAGGATATACGTTATACGTTATGCGTTGTACGTTATACGTTATACGTTGTACGTTATACGTTCTACGTTATACGTTATACGTTATACGTTGTACGTTATACGTTATACGTCATCCGTTATACGTTATACGTTATACGTTATACGTTATACGTTCTACGTTATACGTTATACGTTAAACGTTGTACGATATACGTTATACGTTATACGTTATACGTTATACGTTATACGTTATGCGTTATACGTTATACGTTATACGTTGTACGTTATACGTTATACGTTATACGTTATACGTTATACGTTATACGTTATACATTATACGTTATACGTTATACGTTATACGTTATACGTTATACGTTATACGTTATACGTTATACGTTATACGTTATACGTTATACGTTATATGTTATACGTTATACGTTATACGTTATACGTTAAACGTTGTACGTTATACGTTATACGTTATACGTTATACGTTATACGTTATACGTTATGCGTTATACGTTATACGTTATACGTTATACGTTATACGTTATACGTTATACGTTATACGTTATAGGTTATACGTTATACATTATACGTTATACGTTATACGTTATGCGTTATAGGATATACCTCATACGTTATACGTTGTACGTTATACGTTATACGTTATGCGTTATACGTCATGCGATATACGTTATACGTTATACGTTATACGTTATACGTTATACATTATACGTTATACGTTATACGTTATACGTTATACGTTATACGTTATACGTTATACGTTATACGTTATACGTTATACGTTATACATTATACGTTATACGTTATACGTTATACGTTATACGTTATACGTTATACTATATACGACATACGTTATACGTTATACGTTATACGTTATACGTTATACGTTATACGTTATACGTTATAAGTTATACGTTATACGTTATACGTTATACGTTATTCGTTATACGTTAGACGCTGTACGTTATACGTTATACGTTATACGTTATACGTTATACGTTATACGTTATACGTTATACGTTATACGTTATACGTTATACGTTATACGTTATACGTTATGCGTTATAGGATATACGTTATACGTTATACGTTGTACGTTATACGTTATGCGTTATGCGTTATACGTCATGCGATATACGTTATACGTTATACGTTATACGTTATACGTTATACATTATACGTTATACGTTATACGTTATACGTTATACGTTATACGTTATACGTTATACGTTATACGTTATACGTTATACGTTATGCGTTATAGGATATACGTTATACGTTATACGTTGTACGTTATACGTTATACGTTGTACGTTATACGTTCTACGTTATACGTTATACGTTATACGTTGTACGTTATACGTTATACGTCATCCGTTATACGTTATACGTTATACGTTATACGTTCTACGTTATACGTTATACGTTAAAAGTTGTACGTTATACGTTATACGTTATACGTTATACGTTATACGTTATACGTTATACGTTATACGTTATACGTTATACCTTATACGTTATACGTTATACGTTATACGTTATACATTATACGTTGTACGTTGAACGTTGTACGTTATACGTTATACGTTATACGTTATACGTTATACGTTATGCGTTATACGTTATACGTTATACGTTATACGTTCTACGTTATACGTTATACGTTAAACGTTGTACGTTATACGTTATACGTTATACGTTATACGTTATACGTTATACGTTATACGTTATGCGTTATACGTTATACGTTATACGTTATACGTTATACGTTATACGTTATACGTTATACGTTATACGTTATACGTTATACGTTATACGTTATACGATATACGTAATATGTAATACGTCATACGTTTTACGTTAATCGTTATACGTTATACGTTATACGTTATACGTTATACGTTATACGTTATACGTTATACGTTATACGTTATACGTTATACGTTATACGTTATACGTTATACGTTATACGTTATACGTTATACGTTATACGTTATACGTTGTACGTTATACGTTATACGTTATACGTTATACGTTAGACGTTGTACGTTATACGTTATACGTTATACGTTATACGCTATACGTTATACGTTATACGTTATACGTTATACGTTATACGTTATACGTTATTCGTTATACGTTATACGTTATACATTATACGTTATACGTTATACGTTATACGTTATACGTTATACGTTATACGTTATACGTTATACGTTATACGTTATACGTTATACGTTATACGTTATACGTTATACGTTATACATTATACGTTATACGTTATACGTTATATGTTATACGTTATACGTTATACGTTATACTATATACGACATACGTTATACGTTATACGTTATACGTTATACGTTATACGTTATACGTTATACGTTATACGTTATACGTTATACGTTATACGTTATACGTTATACGTTATACGTTATACTATATACGACATACGTTATACGTTATACGTTATACGTTATACGTTATACGTTATACGTTATACGTTATACGTTATACGTTATACGTTATACGTTATACGTTATACGTTATACATTATACGTTATACGTTATACGTTATGCGTTATAGGATATACCTCATACGTTATACGTTGTACGTTATACGTTATACGTTATACGTTATACGTTATACGTTATACGTTATACGTTATACGTTACGCGTTATACGTTATGGGTTATAGGATATACGTTATACGTTATACGTTGGACGTTATACGTTATACGTTGTACGTTATACGTTCTACGTTATACGTTATACGTTAAACGTTGTACGTTATACGTTATACGTCATCCGTTATACGTTATACGTTATACGTTATACGTTCTACGTTATACGTTATACGTTAAACGTTGTACGTTATACGTTATACGTTATACGTTATACGTTATACGTTATACGTTATACGTTATGCGTTATACGTTATACGTTATACGTTATACGTTCTACGTAATACGTTATACGTTAAACGTTGTACGTTATACGTTATACGTTATACGTTATACGTTATACGTTATACGTTATGCGTTATACGTTATACGTTATACGTTATACGTTGTACGTTATACGTTATACGTCATCCGTTATACGTTATACGTTATACGTTATACGTTCTACGTTATACGTTATACGTTAAACGTTGTACGTTATACGTTATACGTTATACGTTATACGTTATACGTTATACGTTATACGTTATATGTTATACGTTATACGTTATACGTTATACGTTAAACGTTGTACGTTATACGTTATACGTTATACGTTATACGTTATACGTTATACGTTATGCGTTATACGTTATACGTTATACGTTATACGTTATACGTTATACGTTATACGTTATACGTTATAGGTTATACGTTATACATTATACGTTATACGTTATACGTTATGCGTTATAGGATATACCTCATACGTTATACGTTGTACGTTATACGTTATACGTTATGCGTTATACGTCATGCGATATACGTTATACGTTATACGTTATACGTTATACGTTATACATTATACGTTATACGTTATACGTTATACGTTATACGTTATACGTTATACGTTATACGTTATACGTTATACGTTATACGTTATACGTTATACGTTATGCGTTATAGGATATACGTTATACGTTATACGTTGTACGTTATACGTTATACGTTATATGTTATACGTCATGCGATATACGTTATACGTTATTCGTTATACGTTATACGTTATACGTTATACGTTATGCGTTATACGTCATGCGATATACGTTATACGTTATACGTTATACGTTATACGTTATACGTTATACATTATACGTTATACGTTATACGTTATAAGTTATACGTTATACCTTATACGTTATACGTTATACGTTATACGTTATACGTTATACGTTATAAGTGATACGTTATACCTTATACGTTATACGTTATACGTTATACGTTATGCGTTATAGGATATACGTTATACGTTATACGTTGTACGTTATACGTTATACGTTATATGTTATACGTCATGCGATATACGTTATACGTTATTCGTTATACGTTATACGTTATACGTTATACGTTATGCGCTATACGTCATGCGATATACGTTATACGTTATACGTTATACGTTATACGTTATACGTTATACATTATACGTTATACGTTATACGTTATAAGTTATACGTTATACCTTATACGTTATACGTTATACGTTATACGTTATACGTTATACGTTATACGTTATACGTTATACGTTATACGTTATACGTTATACGACATACGTTATACGTTATACGTTATACGTTATACGTTGTACGTTATACGTTATACGTTGTACGTTATACGTTCTACGTTATACGTTATACGTTATACGTTGTACGTTATACGTTATACGTCATCCGTTATACGTTATACGTTATACGTTATACGTTCTACGTTATACGTTATACGTTAAACGTTGTACGTTATACGTTATACGTTATACGTTATACGTTATACGTTATACGTTATGCGTTATACGTTATACGTTATACGTTATACGTTATACGTTATACGTTATACGTTATACGTTATACATTATACGTTATACGTTATACGTTATGCGTTATAGGATATACCTCATACGTTATACGTTGTACGTTATACGTTATGCGTTATGCGTTATACGTCATGCGATATACGTTATACGTTATACGTTATACGTTATACGTTATACATTATACATTATACGTTATACGTTATACGTTATACGTTATACGTTATACGTTATACGTTATACGTTATACGTTATACGTTATACATTATACGTTATACGTTATACGTTATACGTTATACGTTATACGTTATACTATATACGACATACGTTATACGTTATACGTTATACGTTATACGTTATACGTTATACGTTATTCGTTATACGTTATACGTTATACGTTATACGTTATACGTTATACGTTATACGTTATACGTTATGGGTTATAGGATATACGTTATACGTTATACGTTGGACGTTATACGTTATACGTTGTACGTTATACGTTCTACGTTATACGTTATACGTTAAACGTTGTACGTTATACGTTATACGTCATCCGTTATACGTTATACGTTATACGTTATACGTTCTACGTTATACGTTATACGTTAAACGTTGTACGTTATACGTTATACGTTATACGTTATACGTTATACGTTATACGTTATACGTTATGCGTTATACGTTATACGTTATACGTTATACGTTCTACGTTATACGTTATACGTTAAACGTTGTACGTTATACGTTATACGTTATACGTTATACGTTATACGTTATACGTTATGCGTTATACGTAATACGTTATACGTTATACGTTATACGTTATACGTTATACGTTATACGTTATACGTTCTACGTTATACGTTATACGTTATACGTTGTACGTTATGCGTTATACGTCATCCGTTATACGTTATACGTTATACGTTATACGTTCTACGTTATACGTTATACGTTAAACGTTGTACGTTATACGTTATACGTTATACGTTATACGTTATACGTTATACGTTATGCGTTATACGTTATACGTTATACGTTATACGTTATACGTTATACGTTATACGTTATACGTTATACATTATACGTTATACGTTATACGTTATGCGTTATAGGATATACCTCATACGTTATACGTTGTACGTTATACGTTATGCGTTATGCGTTATAGGTCATGCGATATACGTTATACGTTATACGTTATACGTTATACGTTATACATTATACGTTATACGTTATACGTTATACGTTATACGTTATACGTTATACGTTATACGTTATACGTTATACGTTATACGTTATACGTTATACATTATACGTTATACGTTATACGTTATACGTTATACGTTATACGTTATACTATATACGACATACGTTATACGTTATACGTCATACGTTATACGTTATACGTTATACGTTATACGTTATACGTTATACGTTATACGTTATACGTTATACGTTATACGTTATACGTTATACGTTATACGTTATACGTTATACGTTATGGGTTATAGGATATACGTTATACGTTATACGTTGGACGTTATACGTTATACGTTGTACGTTATACGTTCTACGTTATACGTTATACGTTAAACGTTGTACGTTATACGTTATACGTCATCCGTTATACGTTATACGTTATACGTTATACGTTCTACGTTATACGTTATACGTTAAACGTTGTACGTTATACGTTATACGTTATACGTTATACGTTATACGTTATACGTTATACGTTATACGTTATACGTTATACGTTATGCGTTATAGGATATACGTTACACGTTATACGTTGTACGTTATACGTTATACGTTGTACGTTATACGTTCTACGTTATACATTATACGTTAAACGTTGTACGTTATACGTTATACGTCATACGTTATACGTTATACGTTATACGTTATACGTTATACGTTCTACGTTATACGTTATACGTTATACGTTAAACGTTGTACGTTATACGTTATACGTTATACGTTATACGTTATACGTTATACGTTATGCGTTATACGTTATACGTTATACGTTATACGTTATACGTTATACGTTATACGTTATACGTTATACGTTATACGTTATACGTTATACGTTATACGTTATACGTTATACGTAATATGTAATACGTCATACGTTTTACGTTAATCGTTATACGTTATATGTTATACGCTATGCGTTATACGTTATACGTTATACGTTATACGTTATACGTTATACGTTATACGTTATACGTTATACGTTATACGTTATACGTTATACGTTATACGTTATACGTTATACGTTATACGTTGTACGTTATACGTTATACGTTATACGTTATACGTTACACGTTATACGTTATACGTTATACGTTATACGTTATACGTTATACGTTATACGTTATACGTTATACGTTATACGTTATACGTTGTACGTTATACGTTATACGTTATACGTTATACGTTACACGTTATACGTTATACGTTATACGTTATACGTTATACGTTATACGTTATACGTTATACGTTATACGTTATACGTTATACGTTATGCGTTATAGGATATACGTTATACGTTATACGTTGTACGTTATACTTTATACGTTATACGTTATACGTTAGACGTTGGACGTTATACGTTATACGTTATACGTTATACGTTATACGTTATACGTTATACGTTATACGTTATACGTTATACGTTATACGTTGTACGTTATACGTTATACGTTATACGTTATACGTTACACGTTATACGTTATACGTTATACGTTATACGTTATACGTTATACGTTATACGTTATACGTTATAAGTGATACGTTATACCTTATACGTTATACGTTATACGTTATACGTTATGCGTTATAGGATATACGTTATACGTTATACGTTGTACGTTATACGTTATACGTTATATGTTATACGTCATGCGATATACGTTATACGTTATTCGTTATACGTTATACGTTATACGTTATACGTTATGCGTTATACGTCATGCGATATACGTTATACGTTATACGTTATACGTTATACGTTATACGTTATACATTATACGTTATACGTTATACGTTATAAGTTATACGTTATACCTTATACGTTATACGTTATACGTTATACGTTATACGTTATACGTTATACGTTATACGTTATACGTTATACGTTATACGTTATACGACATACGTTATACGTTATACGTTATACGTTATACGTTGTACGTTATACGTTATACGTTGTACGTTATACGTTCTACGTTATACGTTATACGTTATACGTTGTACGTTATACGTTATACGTCATCCGTTATACGTTATACGTTATACGTTATACGTTCTACGTTATACGTTATACGTTAAACGTTGTACGTTATACGTTATACGTTATACGTTATACGTTATACGTTATACGTTATGCGTTATACGTTATACGTTATACGTTATACGTTATACGTTATACGTTATACGTTATACGTTATACATTATACGTTATACGTTATACGTTATGCGTTATAGGATATACCTCATACGTTATACGTTGTACGTTATACGTTATGCGTTATGCGTTATACGTCATGCGATATACGTTATACGTTATACGTTATACGTTATACGTTATACGTTATACGTTATACGTTATACGTTATACGTTATACGTTATACGTTATACGTTATACGTTATACGTTATACGTTATACGTTATACGTTATACATTATACGTTATACGTTATACGTTATACGTTATACGTTATACGTTATACTATATACGACATACGTTATACGTTATACGTTATACGTTATACGTTATACGTTATACGTTATACGTTATACGTTATACGTTATACGTTATACGTTATACGTTATACGTTATACGTTATACGTTATACGTTATACGTTATACGTTATACGTTATGGGTTATAGGATATACGTTATACGTTATACGTTGGACGTTATACGTTATACGTTGTACGTTATACGTTCTACGTTATACGTTATACGTTAAACGTTGTACGTTATACGTTATACGTCATCCGTTATACGTTATACGTTATACGTTATACGTTCTACGTTATACGTTATACGTTAAACGTTGTACGTTATACGTTATACGTTATACGTTATACGTTATACGTTATACGTTATACGTTATGCGTTATACGTTATACGTTATACGTTATACGTTCTACGTTATACGTTATACGTTAAACGTTGTACGTTATACGTTATACGTTATACGTTATACGTTATACGTTATACGTTATGCGTTATACGTTATACGTTATACGTTATACGTTATACGTTATACGTTATACGTTATACGTTCTACGTTATACGTTATACGTTATACGTTGTACGTTATAGGTTATACGTCATCCGTTATACGTTATACGTTATACGTTATACGTTCTACGTTATACGTTATACGTTAAACGTTGTACGTTATACGTTATACGTTATACGTTATACGTTATACGTTATACGTTATGCGTTATACGTTATACGTTATACGTTATACGTTATACGTTATACGTTATACGTTATACGTTATACATTATACGTTATACGTTATACGTTATGCGTTATAGGATATACCTCATACGTTATACGTTGTACGTTATACGTTATGCGTTATGCGTTATACGTCATGCGATATACGTTATACGTTATACGTTATACGTTATACGTTATACATTATACGTTATACGTTATACGTTATACGTTATACGTTATACGTTATACGTTATACGTTATACGTTATACGTTATACGTTATACATTATACGTTATACGTTATACGTTATACGTTATACGTTATACGTTATACTATATACGACATACGTTATACGTTATACGTTATACGTTATACGTTATACGTTATACGTTATACGTTATACGTTATACGTTATACGTTATACGTTATACGTTATACGTTATACGTTATACGTTATACGTTATACGTTATGGGTTATAGGATATACGTTATACGTTATACGTTGGACGTTATACGTTATACGTTGTACGTTATACGTTCTACGTTATACGTTATACGTTAAACGTTGTACGTTATACGTTATACGTCATCCGTTATACGTTATACGTTATACGTTATACGTTCTACGTTATACGTTATACGTTAAACGTTGTACGTTATACGTTATACGTTATACGTTATACGTTATACGTTATACGTTATACGTTATACGTTATACGTTATACGTTATGCGTTATAGGATATACGTTACACGTTATACGTTGTACGTTATACGTTATACGTTGTACGTTATACGTTCTACGTTATACATTATACGTTAAACGTTGTACGTTATACGTTATACGTCATACGTTATACGTTATACGTTATACGTTATACGTTATACGTTATACGTTCTACGTTATACGTTATACGTTATACGTTAAACGTTGTACGTTATACGTTATACGTTATACGTTATACGTTATACGTTATACGTTATGCGTTATACGTTATACGTTATACGTTATACGTTATACGTTATACGTTATACGTTATACGTTATACGTTATACGTTATACGTTATACGTTATACGTTATACGTTATACGTAATATGTAATACGTCATACGTTTTACGTTAATCGTTATACGTTATATGTTATACGCTATGCGTTATACGTTATACGTTATACGTTATACGTTATACGTTATACGTTATACGTTATACTATATACGACATACGTTATACGTTATACGTTATACGTTATACGTTATACGTTATACGTTATACGTTATACGTTATACGTTATACGTTATACGTTATACGTTATACGTTATACGTTATACGTTATACGTTATACGTTATGGGTTATAGGATATACGTTATACGTTATACGTTGGACGTTATACGTTATACGTTGTACGTTATACGTTCTACGTTATACGTTATACGTTAAACGTTGTACGTTATACGTTATACGTCATCCGTTATACGTTATACGTTATACGTTATACGTTCTACGTTATACGTTATACGTTAAACGTTGTACGTTATACGTTATACGTTATACGTTATACGTTATACGTTATACGTTATACGTTATGCGTTATACGTTATACGTTATACGTTATACGTTCTACGTTATACGTTATACGTTAAACGTTGTACGTTATACGTTATACGTTATACGTTATACGTTATACGTTATACGTTATACGTTATGCGTTATACGTTATACGTTATACGTTATACGTTATACGTTATACGTTATACGTTATACGTTCTACGTTATACGTTATACGTTATACGTTGTACGTTATACGTTATACGTTATACGTCATCCGTTATACGTTATACGTTATACGTTATACGTTCTACGTTATACGTTATACGTTAAACGTTGTACGTTATACGTTATACGTTATACGTTATACGTTATACGTTATACGTTATGCGTTATACGTTATACGTTATACGTTATACGTTATACGTTATACGTTATACATTATACGTTATACGTTATACGTTATGCGTTATAGGATATACCTCATACGTTATACGTTGTACGTTATACGTTATGCGTTATAGGATATACGTTATACGTTATACGTTGTACGTTATACGTTATACGTTATATGTTATACGTCATGCGATATACGTTATACGTTATTCGTTATACGTTATACGTTATACGTTATACGTTATGCATTATACGTCATGCGATATACGTTATACGTTATACGTTATACGTTATACGTTATACGTTATACATTATACGTTATACGTTATACGTTATAAGTTATACGTTATACCTTATACGTTATACGTTATACGTTACACGTTATACGTTATACGTTATACGTTATACGTTATACGTTATACGTTATACGTTATACGACATACGTTATACGTTATACGTTATACGTTGTACGTTATACGTTATACGTTGTACGTTATACGTTCTACGTTATACGTTATACGTTATACGTTGTACGTTATACGTTATACGTTATACGTTATACGTTATACGTTATACGTTATACGTTATACGTTATACGTTATACGTTATGGGTTATAGGATATACGTTATACGTTATACGTTGGACGTTATACGTTATACGTTGTACGTTATACGTTCTACGTTATACGTTATACGTTAAACGTTGTACGTTATACGTTATACGTCATCCGTTATACGTTATACGTTATACGTTATACGTTATACGTTATACGTTATACGTTATACGTTATACGTTATACGTTATACGTTATACGTTATGGGTTATAGGATATACGTTATACGTTATACGTTGGACGTTATACGTTATACGTTGTACGTTATACGTTCTACGTTATACGTTATACGTTAAACGTTGTACGTTATACGTTATACGTCATCCGTTATACGTTATACGTTATACGTTATACGTTATACGTTATGGGTTATAGGATATACATTATACGTTATACGTTGGACGTTATACGTTATACGTTGTACGTTATACGTTCTACGTTATACGTTATACGTTAAACGTTGTACGTTATACGTTATACGTCATCCGTTATACGTTATACGTTATACGTTATACGTTCTACGTTATACGTTATACGTTAAACGTTGTACGTTATACGTTATACGTTATATGTTATACGTTATACGTTATACGTTATACGTTATACGTTATACGTTATACGTTATACGTTATAAGTGATACGTTATACCTTATACGTTATACGTTATACGTTATACGTTATGCGTTATAGGATATACGTTATACGTTATACGTTGTACGTTATACGTTATACGTTATATGTTATACGTCATGCGATATACGTTATACGTTATTCGTTATACGTTATACGTTATACGTTATACGTTATGCGTTATACGTCATGCGATATACGTTATACGTTATACGTTATACGTTATACGGTATACGTTATACATTATACGTTATACGTTATACGTTATAAGTTATACGTTATACCTTATACGTTATACGTTATACGTTATACGTTATACGTTATACGTTATACGTTATACGTTATACGTTATACGTTATACGTTATACGACATACGTTATACGTTATACGTTATACGTTATACGTTATACGTTGTACGTTATACGTTATACGTTGTACGTTATACGTTCTACGTTATACGTTATACGTTATACGTTGTACGTTATACGTTATACGTCATCCGTTATACGTTATACGTTATACGTTATACGTTCTACGTTATACGTTATACGTTAAACGTTGTACGTTATACGTTATACGTTATACGTTATACGTTATACGTTATACGTTATGCGTTATACGTTATACGTTATACGTTATACGTTATACGTTATACGTTATACGTTATACGTTATACATTATACGTTATACGTTATACGTTATGCGTTATAGGATATACCTCATACGTTATAC
The DNA here is from genome assembly GCF_051014685.1 of Ptiloglossa arizonensis. Lineage (NCBI taxonomy): Eukaryota > Metazoa > Arthropoda > Insecta > Hymenoptera > Colletidae > Ptiloglossa > Ptiloglossa arizonensis. Next base: position 1,381,624 of record NW_027478440.1, on the reverse strand, counting down.
GTTGTACGTTATACGTTATGCGTTATGCGTTATACGTCATGCGATATACGTTATACGTTATACGTTATACGTTATACGTTATACATTATACGTTATACGTTATACGTTATACGTTATACGTTATACGTTATACGTTATACGTTATACGTTATACGTTATACGTTATACATTATACGTTATACGTTATACGTTATACGTTATACGTTATACGTTATACTATATACGACATACGTTATACGTTATACGTTATACGTTATACGTTATACGTTATACGTTATACGTTATACGTTATACGTTATACGTTATACGTTATACGTTATACGTTATACGTTATACGTTATACGTTATACGTTATACGTTATACGTTATACGTTATACGTTATACGTTATGGGTTATAGGATATACGTTATACGTTATACGTTGGACGTTATACGTTATACGTTGTACGTTATACGTTCTACGTTATACGTTATACGTTAAACGTTGTACGTTATACGTTATACGTCATCCGTTATACGTTATACGTTATACGTTATACGTTCTACGTTATACGTTATACGTTAAACGTTGTACGTTATTCGTTATACGTTATACGTTATACGTTATACGTTATACGTTATACGTTATGCGTTATACGTTATACGTTATACGTTATACGTTCTACGTTATACGTTATACGTTAAACGTTGTACGTTATACGTTATACGTTATACGTTATACGTTATACGTTATACGTTATACGTTATACGTTATACGTTATACGTAATATGTAATACGTCATACGTTTTACGTTAATCGTTATACGTTATATGTTATACGCTATGCGTTATACGTTATACGTTATACGTTATACGTTATACGTTATACGTTATACGTTATACGTAATATGTAATACGTCATACGTTTTACGTTAATCGTTATACGTTATATGTTATACGTTATACGTTGTACGTTATACGTTATACGTCATCCGTTATACGTTATACGTTATACGTTATACGTTCTACGTTATACGTTATACGTTAAACGTTGTACGTTATACGTTATACGTTATACGTTATACGTTATACGTTATACGTTAAACGTTGTACGTTATACGTTATACGTTATACGTTATACGTTATACGTTATACGTTATACGTTATACGTTATACGTTATACGTTATACGTTATAAGTGATACGTTATACCTTATACGTTATACGTTATACGTTATACGTTATGCGTTATAGGATATACGTTATACGTTATACGTTGTACGTTATACGTTATACGTTATATGTTATACGTCATGCGATATACGTTATACGTTATTCGTTATACGTTATACGTTATACGTTATACGTTATGCGTTATACGTCATGCGATATACGTTATACGTTATACGTTATACGTTATACGTTATACGTTATACATTATACGTTATACGTTATACGTTATAAGTTATACGTTATACCTTATACGTTATACGTTATACGTTATACGTTATACGTTATACGTTATACGTTATACGTTATACGTTATACGTTATACGTTATACGTTATACGACATACGTTATACGTTATACGTTATACGTTATACGTTGTACGTTATACGTTATACGTTGTACGTTATACGTTCTACGTTATACGTTATACGTTATACGTTGTACGTTATACGTTATACGTCATCCGTTATACGTTATACGTTATACGTTATACGTTCTACGTTATACGTTATACGTTAAACGTTGTACGTTATACGTTATACGTTATACGTTATACGTTATACGTTATACGTTATGCGCTATACGTTATACGTTATACGTTATACGTTATACGTTATACGTTATACGTTATACGTTATACATTATACGTTATACGTTATACGTTATGCGTTATAGGATATACCTCATACGTTATACGTTGTACGTTATACGTTATGCGTTATGCGTTATACGTCATGCGATATACGTTATACGTTATACGTTATACGTTATACGTTATACATTATACGTTATACGTTATACGTTATACGTTATACGTTATACGTTATACGTTATACGTTATACGTTATACGTTATACGTTATACATTATACGTTATACGTTATACGTTATACGTTATACGTTATACGTTATACTATATACGACATACGTTATACGTTATACGTTATACGTTATACGTTATACGTTATACGTTATACGTTATACGTTATACGTTATACGTTATACGTTATACGTTATACGTTATACGTTATACGTTATACGTTATACGTTATACGTTATGGGTTATAGGATATACGTTATACGTTATACGTTGGACGTTATACGTTATACGTTGTACGTTGTACGTTATACGTTCTACGTTATACGTTATACGTTAAACGTTGTACGTTATACGTTATACGTCATCCGTTATACGTTATACGTTATACGTTATACGTTCTACGTTATACGTTATACGTTAAACGTTGTACGTTATACGTTATACGTTATACGTTATACGTTATACGTTATACGTTATACGTTATGCGTTATACGTTATACGTTATACGTTATACGTTCTACGTTATACGTTATACGTTAAACGTTGTACGTTATACGTTATACGTTATACGTTATACGTTATACGTTATACGTTATGCGTTATACGTTATACGTTATACGTTATACGTTATACGTTATACGTTATACGTTATACGTTCTACGTTATACGTTATACGTTATACGTTGTACGTTATACGTTATACGTCATCCGTTATACGTTATACGTTATACGTTATACGTTCTACGTTATACGTTATACGTTAAACGTTGTACGTTATACGTTATACGTTATACGTTATACGTTATACGTTATACGTTATGCGTTATACGTTATACGTTATACGTTATACGTTATACGTTATACGTTATACGTTATACGTTATACATTATACGTTATACGTTATACGTTATGCGTTATAGGATATACCTCATACGTTATACGTTGTACGTTATACGTTATGCGTTATGCGTTATACGTCATGCGATATACGTTATACGTTATACGTTATACGTTATACGTTATACATTATACGTTATACGTTATACGTTATACGTTATACGTTATACGTTATACGTTATACGTTATACGTTATACGTTATACGTTATACATTATACGTTATACGTTATACGTTATACGTTATACGTTATACGTTATACGTTATACTATATACGACATACGTTATACGTTATACGTTATACGTTATACGTTATACGTTACACGTTATACGTTATACGTTATACGTTATACGTTATACGTTATACGTTATACGTTATACGTTATACGTTATACGTTATACGTTATGGGTTATAGGATATACGTTATACGTTATACGTTGGACGTTATACGTTATACGTTGTACGTTATACGTTCTACGTTATACGTTATACGTTAAACGTTGTACGTTATACGTTATACGTCATCCGTTATACGTTATACGTTATACGTTATACGTTCTACGTTATACGTTATACGCTAAACGTTGTACGTTATACGTTATACGTTATACGTTATACGTTATACGTTATACGTTATACGTTATACGTTATACGTTATACGTTATACGTTATGCGTTATAGGATATACGTTACACGTTATACGTTGTACGTTATACGTTATACGTTGTACGTTATACGTTCTACGTTATACATTATACGTTAAACGTTGTACGTTATACGTTATACGTCATACGTTATACGTTATACGTTATACTATATACGACATACGTTATACGTTATACGTTATACGTTATACGTTATACGTTATACGTTATACGTTATACGTTATACGTTATACGTTATACGTTATACGTTATACGTTATACGTTATACGTTATACGTTATACGTTATACGTTATGGGTTATAGGATATACGTTATACGTTATACGTTGGACGTTATACGTTATACGTTGTACGTTGTACGTTATACGTTCTACGTTATACGTTATACGTTAAACGTTGTACGTTATACGTTATACGTCATCCGTTATACGTTATACGTTATACGTTATACGTTCTACGTTATACGTTATACGTTAAACGTTGTACGTTATACGTTATACGTTATACGTTATACGTTATACGTTATACGTTATACGTTATGCGTTATACGTTATACGTTATACGTTATACGTTCTACGTTATACGTTATACGTTAAACGTTGTACGTTATACGTTATACGTTATACGTTATACGTTATACGTTATACGTTATGCGTTATACGTTATACGTTATACGTTATACGTTATACGTTATACGTTATACGTTATACGTTCTACGTTATACGTTATACGTTATACGTTGTACGTTATACGTTATACGTCATCCGTTATACGTTATACGTTATACGTTATACGTTCTACGTTATACGTTATACGTTAAACGTTGTACGTTATACGTTATACGTTATACGTTATACGTTATACGTTATACGTTATGCGTTATACGTTATACGTTATACGTTATACGTTATACGTTATACGTTATACGTTATACGTTATACATTATACGTTATACGTTATACGTTATGCGTTATAGGATATACCTCATACGTTATACGTTGTACGTTATACGTTATGCGTTATGCGTTATACGTCATGCGATATACGTTATACGTTATACGTTATACGTTATACGTTATACATTATACGTTATACGTTATACGTTATACGTTATACGTTATACGTTATACGTTATACGTTATACGTTATACGTTATACGTTATACATTATACGTTATACGTTATACGTTATACGTTATACGTTATACGTTATACGTTATACTATATACGACATACGTTATACGTTATACGTTATACGTTATACGTTATACGTTATACGTTATACGTTATACGTTATACGTTATACGTTATACGTTATACGTTATACGTTATACGTTATACGTTATACGTTATACGTTATGGGTTATAGGATATACGTTATACGTTATACGTTGGACGTTATACGTTATACGTTGTACGTTATACGTTCTACGTTATACGTTATACGTTAAACGTTGTACGTTATACGTTATACGTCATCCGTTATACGTTATACGTTATACGTTATACGTTCTACGTTATACGTTATACGTTAAACGTTGTACGTTATACGTTATACGTTATACGTTATACGTTATACGTTATACGTTATACGTTATACGTTATACGTTATACGTTATACGTTATGCGTTATAGGATATACGTTACACGTTATACGTTGTACGTTATACGTTATACGTTGTACGTTATACGTTCTACGTTATACATTATACGTTAAACGTTGTACGTTATACGTTATACGTCATACGTTATACGTTATACGTTATACGTTATACGTTATACGTTATACGTTCTACGTTATACGTTATACGTTATACGTTAAACGTTGTACGTTATACGTTATACGTTATACGTTATACGTTATACGTTATACGTTATGCGTTATACGTTATACGTTATACGTTATACGTTATACGTTATACGTTATACGTTATACGTTATACGTTATACGTTATACGTTATACGTTATACGTTATACGTTATACGTTATACGTTATACGTAATATGTAATACGTCATACGTTTTACGTTAATCGTTATACGTTATATGTTATACGCTATGCGTTATACGTTATACGTTATACGTTATACGTTATACGTTATACGTTATACGTTATACTATATACGACATACGTTATACGTTATACGTTATACGTTATACGTTATACGTTATACGTTATACGTTATACGTTATACATTATACGTTATACGTTATACGTTATACGTTATACGTTATACGTAATATGTAATACGTCATACGTTTTACGTTAATCGTTATACGTTATATGTTATACGCTATGCGTTATACGTTATACGTTATACGTTATACGTTATACGTTATACGTTATACGTTATACTATATACGACATACGTTATACGTTATACGTTATACGTTATACGTTATACGTTATACGTTATACGTTATACGTTATACATTATACGTTATACGTTATACGTTATACGTTATACGTTATACGTTATACGTTATACGTTATGGGTTATAGGATATACGTTATACGTTATACGTTGGACGTTATACGTTATACGTTGTACGTTATACGTTCTACGTTATACGTTATACGTTAAACGTTGTACGTTATACGTTATACGTCATCCGTTATACGTTATACGTTATACGTTATACGTTCTACGTTATACGTTATACGTTAAACGTTGTACGTTATACGTTATACGTTATACGTTATACGTTATACGTTATACGTTATACGTTATGCGTTATACGTTATACGTTATACGTTATACGTTCTACGTTATACGTTATACGTTAAACGTTGTACGTTATACGTTATACGTTATACGTTATACGTTATACGTTATACGTTATGCGTTATACGTTATACGTTATACGTTATACGTTATACGTTATACGTTATACGTTATACGTTATACGTTATACGTTATACGTTATACATTATACGTTATACGTTATACGTTATGCGTTATAGGATATACCTCATACGTTATACGTTGTACGTTATACGTTATGCGTTATGCGTTATACGTCATGCGATATACGTTATACGTTATACGTTATACGTTATACGTTATACATTATACGTTATACGTTATACGTTATACGTTATACGTTATACGTTATACGTTATACGTTATACGTTATACGTTATACGTTATACATTATACGTTATACGTTATACGTTATACGTTATACGTTATACGTTATACGTTATACTATATACGACATACGTTATACGTTATACGTTATACGTTATACGTTATACGTTATACGTTATACGTTATACGTTATACGTTATACGTTATACGTTATACGTTATACGTTATACGTTATACGTTATACGTTATACGTTATGGGTTATAGGATATACGTTATACGTTATACGTTGGACGTTATACGTTATACGTTGTACGTTATACGTTCTACGTTATACGTTATACGTTAAACGTTGTACGTTATACGTTATACGTCATCCGTTATACGTTATACGTTATACGTTATACGTTCTACGTTATACGTTATACGTTAAACGTTGTACGTTATACGTTATACGTTATACGTTATACGTTATACGTTATACGTTATACGTTATACGTTATACGTTATACGTTATGCGTTATAGGATATACGTTACACGTTATACGTTGTACGTTATACGTTATACGTTGTACGTTATACGTTCTACGTTATACATTATACGTTAAACGTTGTACGTTATACGTTATACGTCATACGTTATACGTTATACGTTATACGTTATACGTTATACGTTATACGTTCTACGTTATACGTTATACGTTATACGTTAAACGTTGTACGTTATACGTTATACGTTATACGTTATACGTTATACGTTATACGTTATGCGTTATACGTTATACGTTATACGTTATACGTTATACGTTATACGTTATACGTTATACGTTATACGTTATACGTTATACGTTATACGTTATACGTTATACGTTATACGTTATACGTTATACGTAATATGTAATACGTCATACGTTTTACGTTAATCGTTATACGTTATATGTTATACGCTATGCGTTATACGTTATACGTTATACGTTATACGTTATACGTTATACGTTATACGTTATACTATATACGACATACGTTATACGTTATACGTTATACGTTATACGTTATACGTTATACGTTATACGTTATACGTTATACATTATACGTTATACGTTATACGTTATACGTTATACGTTATACGTAATATGTAATACGTCATACGTTTTACGTTAATCGTTATACGTTATATGTTATACGCTATGCGTTATACGTTATACGTTATACGTTATACGTTATACGTTATACGTTATACGTTATACTATATACGACATACGTTATACGTTATACGTTATACGTTATACGTTATACGTTATACGTTATACGTTATACGTTATACATTATACGTTATACGTTATACGTTATACGTTATACGTTATACGTTATACGTTATACGTTATGGGTTATAGGATATACGTTATACGTTATACGTTGGACGTTATACGTTATACGTTGTACGTTATACGTTCTACGTTATACGTTATACGTTAAACGTTGTACGTTATACGTTATACGTCATCCGTTATACGTTATACGTTATACGTTATACGTTCTACGTTATACGTTATACGTTAAACGTTGTACGTTATACGTTATACGTTATACGTTATACGTTATACGTTATACGTTATACGTTATGCGTTATACGTTATACGTTATACGTTATACGTTCTACGTTATACGTTATACGTTAAACGTTGTACGTTATACGTTATACGTTATACGTTATACGTTATACGTTATACGTTATGCGTTATACGTTATACGTTATACGTTATACGTTATACGTTATACGTTATACGTTCTACGTTCTACGTTATACGTTATACGTTATACGTTGTACGTTATACGTTATACGTCATCCGTTATACGTTATACGTTATACGTTATACGTTCTACGTTATACGTTATACGTTAAACGTTGTACGTTATACGTTATACGTTATACGTTATACGTTATACGTTATACGTTATGCGTTATACGTTATACGTTATACGTTATACGTTATACGTTATACGTTATACGTTATACGTTATACGTTATACGTTATACGTTATACGTTATACGTTATACGTTATACTATATACGACATACGTTATACGTTATACGTTATACGTCATCCGTTATACGTTATACGTTATACGTTATACGTTATACGTTATACGTTATACGTTAAACGTTGTACGTTATACGTTATACGTTATACGTTATACGTTATACGTAATATGTAATACGTCATACGTTTTACGTTAATCGTTATACGTTATATGTTATACGCTATGCGTTATACGTTATACGTTATACGTTATACGTTATACGTTATACGTTATACGTTATACTATATACGACATACGTTATACGTTATACGTTATACGTTATACGTTTTACGTTATACGTTATACGTTATACGTTATACGTTATACGTTATACGTTATACGTTATACGTTATACGTTATACGTTATACGTTATACGTTATACGTTATGGGTTATAGGATATACGTTATACGTTATACGTTGGACGTTATACGTTATACGTTGTACGTTATACGTTCTACGTTATACGTTATACGTTAAACGTTGTACGTTATACGTTATACGTCATCCGTTATACGTTATACGTTATACGTTATACGTTCTACGTTATACGTTATACGTTAAACGTTGTACGTTATACGTTATACGTTATACGTTATACGTTATACGTTATACGTTATACGTTATGCGTTATACGTTATACGTTATACGTTATACGTTATACGTTCTACGTTATACGTTATACGTTAAACGTTGTACGTTATACGTTATACGTTATACGTTATACGTTATACGTTATACGTTATGCGTTATACGTTATACGTTATACGTTATACGTTATACGTTATACGTTATACGTTCTACGTTCTACGTTATACGTTATACGTTATACGTTGTACGTTATACGTTATACGTCATCCGTTATACGTTATACGTTATACGTTATACGTTCTACGTTATACGTTATACGTTAAACGTTGTACGTTATACGTTATACGTTATACGTTATACGTTATACGTTATACGTTATGCGTTATACGTTATACGTTATACGTTATACGTTATACGTTATACGTTATACGTTATACGTTATACATTATACGTTATACGTTATACGTTATGCGTTATAGGATATACCTCATACGTTATACGTTGTACGTTATACGTTATGCGTTATGCGTTATACGTCATGCGATATACGTTATACGTTATACGTTATACGTTATACGTTATACATTATACGTTATACGTTATACGTTATACGTTATACGTTATACGTTATACGTTATACGTTATACGTTATACGTTATACGTTATACATTATACGTTATACGTTATACGTTATACGTTATACGTTATACTATATACGACATACGTTATACGTTATACGTTATACGTTATACGTTATACGTTATACGTTATACGTTATACGTTATACGTTATACGTTATACGTTATACGTTAAACGTTATACGTTATACGTTATACGTTATACGTTATACGTTATGGGTTATAGGATATACGTTATACGTTATACGTTGGACGTTATACGTTATACGTTGTACGTTATACGTTATACGTTATACGTTATACGTTAAACGTTGTACGTTATACGTTATACGTCATCCGTTATACGTTATACGTTATACGTTATACGTTCTACGTTATACGTTATACGTTAAACGTTGTACGTTATACGTTATACGTTATACGTTATACGTTATACGTTATACGTTATACGTTATACGTTATACGTTATACGTTATGCGTTATAGGATATACGTTACACGTTATACGTTGTACGTTATACGTTATACGTTGTACGTTATACGTTCTACGTTATACATTATACGTTAAACGTTGTACGTTATACGTTATACGTCATACGTTATACGTTATACGTTATACGTTATACGTTATACGTTATACGTTCTACGTTATACGTTATACGTTATACGTTAAACGTTGTACGTTATACGTTATACGTTATACGTTATACGTTATACGTTATACGTTATGCGTTATACGTTATACGTTATACGTTATACGTTATACGTTATACGTTATACGTTATACGTTATACGTTATACGTTATACGTTATACGTTCTACGTTATACGTTATACGTTAAACGTTGTACGTTATACGTTATACGTCATCCGTTATACGTTATACGTTATACGTTATACGTTCTACGTTATACGTTATACGTTAAACGTTGTACGTTATACGTTATACGTTATACGTTATACGTTATACGTTATACGTTATACGTTATACGTTATACGTTATACGTTATGCGTTATAGGATATACGTTACACGTTATACGTTGTACGTTATACGTTATACGTTGTACGTTATACGTTCTACGTTATACATTATACGTTAAACGTTGTACGTTATACGTTATACGTCATACGTTATACGTTATACGTTATACGTTATACGTTATACGTTCTACGTTATACGTTATACGTTATACGTTAAACGTTGTACGTTATACGTTATACGTTATACGTTATACGTTATACGTTATACGTTATGCGTTATACGTTATACGTTATACGTTATACGTTATACGTTATACGTTATACGTTATACGTTATACGTTGTACGTTATACGTTATACGTTATACGTTATACGTTATACGTAATATGTAATACGTCATACGTTTTACGTTAATCGTTATACGTTATATGTTATACGCTATGCGTTAAACGTTATACGTTATACGTTATACGTTATACGTTATACGTTATACGTTATACGTTATACGTTATACGTTATACGTTATACGTTATACGTTGTACGTTATACGTTATACGTTATACGTTATACGTTACACGTTATACGTTATACGTTATACGTTATACGTTGGACGTTAGACGTTATACGTTATACGTTATACGCTATACGTTATACGTTATACGTTATACGTTATACGTTGTACGTTATACGTTATACGTTATACGTTATACGTTATACGTTATACGTTATACGTTATACGTTATGCGTTATAGGATATACGTTATACGTTATACGTTGTACGTTATACGTTATACGTTGTACGTTATACGTTCTACGTTATACATTATACGTTAAACGTTGTACGTTACAAGTTATACGTCATACGTTATACGTTATACGTTATACGTTCTACGTTCTACGTTATACGTTATACGTTAAACGTTGTACGTTATACGTTATACGTTATACGTTATACGTTATACGTTATACGTTATGCGTTATACGTTATACGTTATACGTTATACGTTATGCGTTATACGTTATACGTTATACGTTATACGTTATACGTTATACGTTATACGTTATACGTTATACGTTATACGTTATACGTTATACGTTATACGTAATATGTAATACGTCATACGTTTTACGTTAATCGTTATACGTTATACGTTATACGCTATACGTTATACGTTATACGTTATACGTTATACGTTATACGTTATACGTTATACGTTATACGTTATACGTTATACGTTATACGTTATACGTTATACGTTATACGTTATACGTTATACGTTATACGTTATACGTTATACGTTATACGTCATACTTTATACGTTATACGTTATATGTTATACGTTATACGTTATACGTTATACGTTATGCGTTATAGGATATACGTTATACGTTATACGTTGTACGTTATACTTTATACGTTATACGTTATACGTTATACGTTGGACGTTATACGTTATACGTTATACGTTATACGCTATACGTTATGCGTTATACGTTATACGTTATACGTTATACGTTGTACGTTATACGTTATACGTTATACGTTATACGTTATACGTTATACGTTATACGTTATACGTTATACGTTATACGTTATACGTTATACGTTATACGTTATACGTTATACGTTATACGTTATACGTTATACGTTATACGTTATACGTTATACGTTATACGACATACGTTATACGTTATACGTTATACGTTATACGTTATACGTTATACGTTATACGTTATACGCTATACGTTATACGTTATACGTTATACGTTATACGTTATGCGTTATAGGATATACGTTATACGTTATACGTTATACGTTATACGTTATACATTGTACGTTATACGTTATACGTTATACGTTATACGTTATACGTTATACGTTATACGTTATACGTTATACGTTATACGTTATACGTTATACGTTATACGTTATACATTATACGTTATACGTTATACGTTATACGTTATACGTTATACGTTATACGTTATACGTTATACGACATACGTTATACGTTATACGTTATACGTTATACGTTATACGTTATACGTTATGCGTTATACGTTATGCGTTATTCGTTATGCGTTATACGTTATGCGTTATACGTTATACGTTATACGTTATGCGTTATAGGATATACGTTATACGTTATACGTTATACGTTATACGTTATACGTTATACGTTATACGTTATACGCTATACGTTATACGTTATACGTTGTACGTTATACGTTATACGTTATACGTTATACGACATACGTTATACGTTATACGTTATACGTTATACGTTATACGTTATACGATATGCGTTATACGTTACGCGTTATACGTTATGCGTTATACGTTATGCGTTATACGTTATACGTTATACGTTATGCGTTATAGGATATACGTTATACGTTATACGTTATACGTTATACGTTATACGTTATACGTTATACGTTATACGTTATACGTTATACATTATACGTTATACGTTATACGTTATACGTTATACGTTATACGTTATACGACATACGTTATACGTTATACGTTATACGTTATACGTTATACGTTATACGTTATACGTTATACGTTATACGTTATACGTTATACGTTATACGTTATACGTTATACGTTATGCGTTATAGGATATACGTTATACGTTATACGTTGTACGTTATACGTTATACATTATACGTTATACGTTATACGTTGGACGTTATACGTTATACGTTATACGTTATACGCTATACGATATACGTTATACGTTATACGTTATACGTTATACGTTATACGTTATACGTTATACGTTATACGTTATACGTTATACGTTATACGTTATACGTTATACGTTATACGTTATACGTTGTACGTTATACGTTATACGTTATACGTTATACGTTACACGTTATACGTTATACGTTATACGTTATACGTTATACGTTATACGTTATACGTTATACGTTATACGTTATGCGTTATAGGATATACGTTATACGTTATACGTTGTACGTTATACTTTATACGTTATACGTTATACGTTAGACGTTGGACGTTATACGTTATACGTTATACGTTATACGCTATACGTTATACGTTATACGTTATACGTTATACGTTATACGTTGTACGTTATACGTTATACGTTCTACGTTATACGTTATACGTTAAACGTTGTACGTTATACGTTATACGTTATACGTTATACGTTATACGTTATACGTTATACGTTATACGTTATACGTTATACGTTATGCGTTATAGGATATACGTTACACGTTATACGTTGTACGTTATACGTTATACGTTGTACGTTATACGTTCTACGTTATACATTATACGTTAAACGTTGTACGTTATACGTTATACGTCATACGTTATACGTTATACGTTATACGTTATACGTTATACGTTCTACGTTATACGTTATACGTTATACGTTAAACGTTGTACGTTATACGTTATACGTTATACGTTATACGTTATACGTTATACGTTATGCGTTATACGTTATACGTTATACGTTATACGTTATACGTTATACGTTATACGTTATACGTTATACGTTGTACGTTATACGTTATACGTTATACGTTATACGTTATACGTAATATGTAATACGTCATACGTTTTACGTTAATCGTTATACGTTATATGTTATACGCTATGCGTTAAACGTTATACGTTATACGTTATACGTTATACGTTATACGTTATACGTTATACGTTATACGTTATACGTTATACGTTATACGTTATACGTTGTACGTTATACGTTATACGTTATACGTTATACGTTACACGTTATACGTTATACGTTATACGTTATACGTTGGACGTTAGACGTTATACGTTATACGTTATACGCTATACGTTATACGTTATACGTTATACGTTATACGTTGTACGTTATACGTTATACGTTATACGTTATACGTTATACGTTATACGTTATACGTTATACGTTATACGTTATACGTTATACGTTATGCGTTATAGGATATACGTTATACGTTATACGTTGTACGTTATACGTTATACGTTGTACGTTATACGTTCTACGTTATACATTATACGTTAAACGTTGTACGTTACAAGTTATACGTCATACGTTATACGTTATACGTTATACGTTCTACGTTCTACGTTATACGTTATACGTTAAACGTTGTACGTTATACGTTATACGTTATACGTTATACGTTATACGTTATACGTTATGCGTTATACGTTATACGTTATACGTTATACGTTATGCGTTATACGTTATACGTTATACGTTATACGTTATACGTTATACGTTATACGTTATACGTTATACGTTATACGTTATACGTTATACGTTATACGTAATATGTAATACGTCATACGTTTTACGTTAATCGTTATACGTTATACGTTATACGCTATACGTTATACGTTATACGTTATACGTTATACGTTATACGTTATACGTTATACGTTATACGTTATACGTTATACGTTATACGTTATACGTTATACGTTATACGTTATACGTTATACGTTATACGTTATACGTTATACGTTATACGTCATACTTTATACGTTATACGTTATATGTTATACGTTATACGTTATACGTTATACGTTATGCGTTATAGGATATACGTTATACGTTATACGTTGTACGTTATACTTTATACGTTATACGTTATACGTTATACGTTGGACGTTATACGTTATACGTTATACGTTATACGCTATACGTTATGCGTTATACGTTATACGTTATACGTTATACGTTGTACGTTATACGTTATACGTTATACGTTATACGTTATACGTTATACGTTATACGTTATACGTTATACGTTATACGTTATACGTTATACGTTATACGTTATACGTTATACGTTATACGTTATACGTTATACGTTATACGTTATACGTTATACGTTATACGTTATACGACATACGTTATACGTTATACGTTATACGTTATACGTTATACGTTATACGTTATACGTTATACGCTATACGTTATACGTTATACGTTATACGTTATACGTTATGCGTTATAGGATATACGTTATACGTTATACGTTATACGTTATACGTTATACATTGTACGTTATACGTTATACGTTATACGTTATACGTTATACGTTATACGTTATACGTTATACGTTATACGTTATACGTTATACGTTATACGTTATACGTTATACATTATACGTTATACGTTATACGTTATACGTTATACGTTATACGTTATACGTTATACGTTATACGACATACGTTATACGTTATACGTTATACGTTATACGTTATACGTTATACGTTATGCGTTATACGTTATGCGTTATTCGTTATGCGTTATACGTTATGCGTTATACGTTATACGTTATACGTTATGCGTTATAGGATATACGTTATACGTTATACGTTATACGTTATACGTTATACGTTATACGTTATACGTTATACGCTATACGTTATACGTTATACGTTGTACGTTATACGTTATACGTTATACGTTATACGACATACGTTATACGTTATACGTTATACGTTATACGTTATACGTTATACGATATGCGTTATACGTTACGCGTTATACGTTATGCGTTATACGTTATGCGTTATACGTTATACGTTATACGTTATGCGTTATAGGATATACGTTATACGTTATACGTTATACGTTATACGTTATACGTTATACGTTATACGTTATACGTTATACGTTATACGTTATACATTATACGTTATACGTTATACGTTATACGTTATACGTTATACGTTATACGACATACGTTATACGTTATACGTTATACGTTATACGTTATACGTTATACGTTATACGTTATACGTTATACGTTATACGTTATACGTTATACGTTATACGTTATACGTTATGCGTTATAGGATATACGTTATACGTTATACGTTGTACGTTATACGTTATACATTATACGTTATACGTTATACGTTGGACGTTATACGTTATACGTTATACGTTATACGCTATACGATATACGTTATACGTTATACGTTATACGTTATACGTTATACGTTATACGTTATACGTTATACGTTATACGTTATACGTTATACGTTATACGTTATACGTTATACGTTATACGTTGTACGTTATACGTTATACGTTATACGTTATACGTTACACGTTATACGTTATACGTTATACGTTATACGTTATACGTTATACGTTATACGTTATACGTTATACGTTATGCGTTATAGGATATACGTTATACGTTATACGTTGTACGTTATACTTTATACGTTATACGTTATACGTTAGACGTTGGACGTTATACGTTATACGTTATACGTTATACGCTATACGTTATACGTTATACGTTATACGTTATACGTTATACGTTGTACGTTATACGTTATACGTTATACGTTATACGTTATACGTTATACGTTATACGTTATACGTTATACGTTATACGTTATGCATTATACGTTATACGTTATACGTTATACGTTATACGTTATACGTTATACGTTGTACGTTACACGTTATACGTTATACGTTATACGTTATACGTTATGCGTTATAGGATATAAGTTATACGTTATACGTTATACGTTATACGTTGTACGTTACACGTTATACGTTATACGTTATACGTTATACGTTATACGTTATACGTTATACGTTGTACGTTATACGTTATACGTTATACGTTATACGTTATACATTATACGTTATACGCTATACGTTATACGTTATACGTTATACGTTAAACGTTGTACGTTATACGTTATACGTCATACGTTATGCGTTATAGGATATACGTTATACGTTATACGTTGTACGTTATACGTTATACGTTATACGTTATACGTTATACGTTATACGTTATACGTTATACGTTATACGTTATACGTTATACGTTATACGTTATACGTTATACGTTATACGTTATACGTTATACGTTATACGTTATACGTTATACGTCATACGTTATACGATATACGTTATACGTTATACGTTATACGTTATACGTTATACGTTATACGTTATACGTTATACGTTACACGTTATACGTCATAAGTTATACGTTATACGTTATGCGTTATAGGATATAAGTTATACGTTATACGTTATACGTTATACGTTGTACGTTATACGTTATACGTTATACGTTATACGTTATACGTTATACGTTATACGTTATACGTTATACGTTATGCGTCATACGTTATACGATATACGTTATACGTTATACGTTCTACGTTATACGTTATACGTTAAACATTGTACGTTATACGTTATACGTTATACGTTATACGTTATACGTTATACGTTATATGTTATACGTTATACGTTATACGTTATACGTTATACGTTATACGTTATACGTTATACGTTATACGTTATACGTTATACGTTATACGTTATACGTTATACGTTATACGTTATACGTTATACGTAATATGTAATACGTCATACGTTTTACGTTAATCGTTATACGTTATACGTTATACGCTATACGTTATACGTTATACGTTATACGTTATACGTTATACGTTATACGTTATACGTTATACGTTATACGTTATATGTTATACGTTATACGTTATACGTTATGCGTTATAGGATATACGTTATACGTTATACGTTGTACGTTATACGTTATACGTTGTACGTTATACGTTCTACGTTATACGTTATACGTTAAACGATGTACGTTATACGTTATACGTGATCCGTTATACGTTATACGTTACACGTTATACGTTCTACGTCATACGTTATACGTTAAACGTTGTACGTTATACGTTATACGTAATACGTTATACGTTATACTATATACGACATACGTTATACGTTATACGTTATACGTTATACGTTATACGTTATACGTTATACGTTATACGTTATACGTTATATGTTATACGTTATACGTTATACGTTATGCGTTATAGGATATACGTTATACGTTATACGTTGTACGTTATACGTTATACGTTGTACGTTATACGTTCTACGTTATACGTTATACGTTAAACGATGTACGTTATACGTTATACGTGATCCGTTATACGTTATACGTTACACGTTATACGTTCTACGTCATACGTTATACGTTAAACGTTGTACGTTATACGTTATACGTTATACGTTATACGTTATACGTTATACGTTATGCGTTATACGTTATACGTTATACGTTATACGTTATACGTTATACGTTATACGTTATACGTTATACGTTATACGTTATGCGTTATAGGATATACGTTATACGTTATACGTTGTACGTTATACGTTATACGTTGTACGTTATACGTTATACGTTATATGTTATACGTTATACGTTATACGTTATACGTTATACGTTATACGTTATACGTTATACGTTATACGTTATACGTTACACGTTATACGTTATACGTTATACTGTATACGTTATACGTTATACGTTATACGTTATACGTTATACGTTATACGTTATACGTTATACGTTATACGTTATACGTTATACGTTATACGTTATACGTTATACGTTATACGTTATACTGTATACGTTATACGTTATACGTTATACGTTATACGTTATACTGTATACGTTATACGTTATACGTTATACGTTATACGTTATACGTTATACGTTATACATTATACGTTATACGTTATACGTTATACGTTATACGTTATACGTTATGCGTTATAGGATATACGTTATACGTTATACGTTATACGTTATACGTTGTACGTTATACGTTATACGTTATACGTTATACGTTATACGTAATACGTTATACGTTATACGTTATACGTTATACGTTATACGTTATACGTTATACGTTATACGTTATACGTTATGCGTTATACGTTATGCGTTATACGTTATGCGATATACGTTATACGTTATACGTTATACGTTATACGTTATACGTTATACGTTATACGTTATACCTTATACGTTATACGTTATACGTTATACGTTATACGTTATACGTTATACGTTATACGTTATGCGTTATACGTTATACGTTATACGTTATACGTTATACGTTATACGTTATACGTTATGCGTTATACGTTATGCGTTATACGTTATGCGATATACGTTATACGTTATACGTTATACGTTATACGTTATACGTTATACGTTATACGTTATACGTTATACGTTATACGTTGTACGTTATACGTTATACGCTATACGTTATACGTTATACGTTATACGTTATACGTTATACGTTATACGTTATACGTTATACGTTATACGTTATACGTTATACGTTATACGTTATACGTTATACGTTATACGTTATACGTTATGCGTTATACGTTATGCGTTATACGTTATGCGATATACGTTATACGTTATACGTTATACGTTATACGTTATACGTTATACGTTATACGTTATACCTTATACGTTATACGTTATACGTTATACGTTATACGTTATACGTTATACGTTATACGTTATGCGTTATACGTTATACGTTATACGTTATGCGTTATACGTTATACGTTATACGTTATACGTTATACGTTACACGTTATACGTTATACGTTATACGTTATACGTTATACGTCATACGTTATACGATATACGTTATACGTTATACGTTCTACGTTATACGTTATACGTTATACGTTATACGTTATACGTTATACGTTATACGTTATGCGTTATAGGATATACGTTATACGTTATACGTTGTACGTTATACGTTATACATTATACGTTATACGTTATACGTTGGACGTTATACGTTATACGTTATACGTTATACGCTATAGGATATACGTTATACGTTATACGTTGTACGTTATACGTTATACATTATACGTTATACGTTATACGTTGGACGTTATACGTTATACGTTATACGTTATACGCTATACGATATACGTTATACGTTATACGTTATACGTTATACGTTATACGTTATACGTTATACGTTATACGTTATACGTTATACGTTATAGGATATAAGTTATACGTTATACGTTATACGTTATACGTTATACGTTAAACATTGTACGTTATACGTTATACGTTATACGTTATACGTTATACGTTATACGTTATATGTTATACGTTATACGTTATACGTTATACGTTATACGTTATACGTTATACGTTATACGTTATACGTTATACGTTATACGTTATACGTTATACGTTATACGTTATACGTTGTACGTTATACGTTATACGTTATACGTTATACGTTATACGTTATACGTTATACGTTATACGTTATACGTTATACGTTATACGTTATACGTTATACGTTATACGTTATACGTTATACGTTATACGTTATACGTTATACGTTATACGTTATACGTTATACATTATACGTTATACGCTATATGTTATACGTTATACGTTATACGTTATACGTTATACGTTATACGTTATACGTCATACGTTATGCGTTATAGGATATACGTTATACGTTATACGTTGTACGTTATACGTTATACGTTGTACGTTATACGTTATACGTTATACGTTATACGTTATACGTTATACGTTATACGTTATACGTTATACGTTATACGTTATACGTTATACGTTATACGTTATACGTTATACGTCATACGTTATATGATATACGTTATACGTTATACGTTCTACGTTATACGTTATACGTTATACGTTATACGTTATACGTTATACGTTATAGGTTATGCGTTATAGGATATACGTTATACGTTATACGTTATACGTTATACGTTGTACGTTATACGTTATACGTTATACGTTATACGTTATACGTTATACGTTATACGTTATACGTTATACGTTATACGTTATACGTTATACGTTATACGTTATACGTTACACGTTATACGTTATACGTTATACGTTATACGTTATACGTCATACGTTATACGATATACGTTATACGTTATACGTTCTACGTTATACGTTATACGTTATACGTTATACGTTATACGTTATGCGTTATAGGATATACGTTATACGTTATACGTTATACGTTATACGTTGTACGTTATACGTTATACGTTATACGTTATACGTTATACGTAATACGTTATACGTTATACGTTATACGTTATACGTTATACGTTATACGTTATACGTTATACGTTATACGTTATGCGTTATAGGATATACGTTATACGTTATACGTTATACGTTATACGTTGTACGTTATACGTTATACGTTATACGTTATACGTTATACGTTATACGTTATACGTTATACGTTATACGTTATACGTTATACGTTATACGTTATACGTTGTACGTTACACGTTATACGTTATACGTTATACGTTATACGTTATGCGTTATAGGATATAAGTTATACGTTATACGTTATACGTTATACGTTGTACGTTATACGTTATACGTTGTACGTTATACGTTATACGTTATACGTTATACGTTATACGTTATACGTTATACGTTATACGTTATACGTTATACGTTATACGTTGTACGTTACACGTTATACGTTATACGTTATACGTTATACGTTATGCGTTATAGGATATAAGTTATACGTTATACGTTATACGTTATACGTTGTACGTTACACGTTATACGTTATACGTTATACGTTATACGTTATACGTTATACGTTATACGTTATACGTTATACGTTATACGTTATACGTTATACGTTATACGTTATACGTTACACGTTATACGTCATAAGTTATACGTTATACGTTATGCGTTATAGGATATAAGTTATACGTTATACGTTATACGTTATACGTTGTACGTTATACGTTATACGTTATACGTTATACGTTATACATTATACGTTATACGCTATACGTTATACGTTATACGTTATACGTTAAACGTTGTACGTTATACGTTATACGTCATACGTTATGCGTTATAGGATATACGTTATACGTTATACGTTGTACGTTATACGTTATACGTTATACGTTATACGTTATACGTTATACGTTATACGTTATACGTTATACGTTATACGTTATACGTTATACGTTATACGTTATACGTTATACGTTATACGTTATACGTTATACGTTATACGTTATACGTCATACGTTATACGATATACGTTATACGTTATACGTTATACGTTATACGTTATACGTTATACGTTATACGTTATACGTTACACGTTATACGTCATAAGTTATACGTTATACGTTATGCGTTATAGGATATAAGTTATACGTTATACGTTATACGTTATACGTTGTACGTTATACGTTATACGTTATACGTTATACGTTATACGTTATACGTTATACGTTATACGTTATACGTTATGCGTCATACGTTATACGATATACGTTATACGTTATACGTTCTACGTTATACGTTATACGTTAAACATTGTACGTTATACGTTATACGTTATACGTTATACGTTATACGTTATACGTTATATGTTATACGTTATACGTTATACGTTATACGTTATACGTTATACGTTATACGTTATACGTTATACGTTATACGTTATACGTTATACGTTATACGTTATACGTTATACGTTATACGTTATACGTTATACGTAATATGTAATACGTCATACGTTTTACGTTAATCGTTATACGTTATACGTTATACGCTATACGTTATACGTTATACGTTATACGTTATACGTTATACGTTATACGTTATACGTTATACGTTATATGTTATACGTTATACGTTATACGTTATGCGTTATAGGATATACGTTATACGTTATACGTTGTACGTTATACGTTATACGTTGTACGTTATACGTTCTACGTTATACGTTATACGTTAAACGATGTACGTTATACGTTATACGTGATCCGTTATACGTTATACGTTACACGTTATACGTTCTACGTCATACGTTATACGTTAAACGTTGTACGTTATACGTTATACGTAATACGTTATACGTTATACTATATACGACATACGTTATACGTTATACGTTATACGTTATACGTTATACGTTATACGTTATACGTTATACGTTATACGTTATATGTTATACGTTATACGTTATACGTTATGCGTTATAGGATATACGTTATACGTTATACGTTGTACGTTATACGTTATACGTTGTACGTTATACGTTCTACGTTATACGTTATACGTTAAACGATGTACGTTATACGTTATACGTGATCCGTTATACGTTATACGTTACACGTTATACGTTCTACGTCATACGTTATACGTTAAACGTTGTACGTTATACGTTATACGTTATACGTTATACGTTATACGTTATACGTTATGCGTTATACGTTATACGTTATACGTTATACGTTATACGTTATACGTTATACGTTATACGTTATACGTTATACGTTATGCGTTATAGGATATACGTTATACGTTATACGTTGTACGTTATACGTTATACGTTGTACGTTATACGTTATACGTTATATGTTATACGTTATACGTTATACGTTATACGTTATACGTTATACGTTATACGTTATACGTTATACGTTATACGTTACACGTTATACGTTATACGTTATACTGTATACGTTATACGTTATACGTTATACGTTATACGTTATACGTTATACGTTATACGTTATACGTTATACGTTATACGTTATACGTTATACGTTATACGTTATACGTTATACGTTATACGTTATACGTTATACTGTATACGTTATACGTTATACGTTATACGTTATACGTTATACTGTATACGTTATACGTTATACGTTATACGTTATACGTTATACGTTATACGTTATACGTTATACGTTATACGTTATACGTTATATGTTATACGTTATACGTTATACGTTATACGTTATACGTTATACGTTATACGTTATACGTTATACGTTATACGTTACACGTTATACGTTATACGTTATACTGTATACGTTATACGTTATACGTTATACGTTATACGTTATACGTTATACTGTATACGTTATACGTTATACGTTATACGTTATACGTTATACGTTGTACGTTATACGTTATACGTTATACGTTATACGTTATACGTTATACGTTATACGTTATACGTTAGACGCTATACGTTATACGTTATACGTTATACATTATACGTTATACGTTATACGTTATACGTTATACGTTATACGTTATACGTTATACGTTATACGTTATACGTTATACGACATACGTTATACGTTATACGTTATACGTTATACGTTATACGTTATACGATATACGTTATACGTTATACGTTATACGTTATACTATATACGACATACGTTATACGTTATACGTTATACGTTATACGTTATACGTTATACGTTATACGTTATACGTTATATGTTATACGTTATACGTTATACGTTATGCGTTATAGGATATACGTTATACGTTATACGTTATACGTTATACGTTATACGTTATGCGTTATAGGATATACGTTATACGTTATACGTTGTACGTTATACGTTATACGTTATACGTTATACGTTATACGTTATACGTTATACGTTATACGTTATACGTCACACGTAATATGTAATACGTCATACGTTTTACGTTAATCGTTATACGTTATACGTTACACGCTATACGTTATACGTTAAACGTTATACGATATACGTTATGCGTTATAGGATATACGTTATACGTTATACGCTATACGTTATACGTTATACGTTATACGCTATACGTTATACGTTATACGTTATACGTTACACGTTATACGCTACACGTTATACGTTATACGTTATAATGTATACGTTATGCGTTATACGCTATACGTTATGCGTTATAGGATATACGTTATGCGTTATAGGATATACGTTATACTTTATACGTTGTACGTTATACGTTATACGTTATACGTTATACGTTATACGTTATACGTTATACGTTATACGTTATACGTTATACGTTATACGTTATACGTTATACGTTATGCGTTATAGGATATACGTTATACGTTATACGTTGTACGTTATACGTTATACGCTATGCGTTATACGTAATGCGATACACGTTATACGTTATACGTTATACGATATACGCTATACATTATACGTTATACGTTATACGTTATACGTTATACGTTATACGTTATACGTTATACGTTATACGTTATACGTTATACGTTATGCGACATACGTTATACGTTATACGTTATACGTTATACGTTATACGTTATACGTTATACGTTATACGTTATACGTTATACGTTATACGTTATACGTTATACGTTATACGTTATACGTTATACGTTATACGTTATACGTTATACGTTATACGTTATACGTTATACGTTATACGTTATGCGTTATAGGATATACGTTATACGTTATACGTTGTACGTTATACGTTATACGTTATACGTTAAACGTTGTACGTTATACGTTATACGTCATACGTTATACGTTATACGTTATACGTTATACGTTCTACGTTATACGTTATACGTTAAACGTTGTACGTTATACGTTATACGATATACGTTATGCGTTATACGTTATACGTTATACGTTATACGTTATACGTTATACGTTATACGTTATACGTTATACGTTATACGTTATACGTTATACGTTATACGTTATGCGTTATAGTATATACGTTATACGTTATACGTTGTACGTTATACGTTATACGTTGTACGTTATACGTTCTACGTTTTACGTTATACGTTAAACGTTGTACGTTATACGTTATACATCATACGTTATACGTTATACGTTATACGTTATACGTTCTACGTTATACGTTCTACGTTATACGTTATACGTTATACGTTATACGTTATACGTTATACGTTATACGTTATACGTTATACGTTATACGATATACGTTATACGTTATACGTTGTACGTTATACGTTATACGTTATACGTTATACGTTATACGTTATACGTTATACGTTATACGTTATACGTTATACGTTATACGTTATACGTTATACGTTATACGTTATACGTTATACGTTATACGTTATACGTTATATGTTATACGTTATACGTTATACGTTATACTTTATGCGTTATAGTATATACGTTATACGTTATACGTTATACGTTATACGTTATGCGACATACGTTGTACGTTATACGTTATACGTTATACGTTATACGTTATACGTTATACGTTATACGTTATACGTTATACGTTATACGTTATACGTTATACGTTATACGTTATACGTTATACGTTATACGTTATACGTTATACGTTATACGTTATACGTTATACGTTATACGTTATGCGTTATAGGATATACGTTATACGTTATACGTTGTACGTTATACGTTATACGTTATACGTTAAACGTTGTACGTTATACGTTATACGTCATACGTTATACGTTATACGTTATACGTTATACGTTCTACGTTATACGTTATACGTTAAACGTTGTACGTTATACGTTATACGTTATACGTTATGCGTTATACGTTATACGTTATACGTTATACGTCATACGTTATACGTTATACGTTATACGTTATACGTTATACGTTATACGTTATACGTTATACGTTATACGTTATGCGTTATAGTATATACGTTATACGTTATACGTTGTACGTTATACGTTATACGTTGTACGTTATACGTTCTACGTTATACGTTATACGTTAAACGTTGTACGTTATACGTTATACATCATACGTTATACGTTATACGTTATACGTTATACGTTCTACGTTATACGTTATACGTTATACGTTATACGTTATACGTTATACGTTATACGTTATACGTTATACGTTATACGTTATACGATATACGTTATACGTTATACGTTGTACGTTATACGTTATACGTTATACGTTATACGTTATACGTTATACGTTATACGTTATACGTTATACGTTATACGTTATACGTTATACGTTATACGTTATACGTTATACGTTATACGTTATACGTTATACGTTATACGTTATACGTTATACGTTATACTTTATGCGTTATAGTATATACGTTATACGTTATACGTTGAACGTTATACGTTATACGTTGTACGTTATACGTTATACGTTATACGTTATACGTTAGACGTTGTACGTTATACGTTATATGTTATACGTTATACGTTATACGTTATACGTTATACGTTATGCGTTATAGGATATACGTTATACGTTATACGTTGTACGTTATACGTTATACGTTATACGTTAGACGCTATACGTTATACGTTATACGTTATACGTTATACGTTATACGTTATACGTTATACGTTATACGTTATAAGTTATACGTTATACGTTATACGTTATACGTTGTACGTTATACGTTATACGCTATGCGTTATACGTAATGCGATACACGTTATACGTTATACGTTATACGATATACGCTATACATTATACGTTATACGTTATACGTTATACGTTATACGTTATACGTTATACGTTATACGTTATACGTTATACGTTATACGTTATGCGACATACGTTATACGTTATACGTTATACGTTATACGTTATACGTTATACGTTATACGTTATACGTTATACGTTATACGTTATACGTTATACGTTATACGTTATACGTTATACGTTATACGTTATACGTTATACGTTATACGTTATACGTTATACGTTATACGTTATACGTTATGCGTTATAGGATATACGTTATACGTTATACGTTGTACGTTATACGTTATACGTTATACGTTAAACGTTGTACGTTATACGTTATACGTCATACGTTATACGTTATACGTTATACGTTATACGTTCTACGTTATACGTTATACGTTAAACGTTGTACGTTATACGTTATACGTTATACGTTATGCGTTATACGTTATACGTTATACGTTATACGTTATACGTTATACGTTATACGTTATACGTTATACGTTATACGTTATACGTTATACGTTATGCGTTATAGTATATACGTTATACGTTATACGTTGTACGTTATACGTTATACGTTGTACGTTATACGTTCTACGTTATACGTTATACGTTAAACGTTGTACGTTATACGTTATACATCATACGTTATACGTTATACGTTATACGTTATACGTTCTACGTTATACGTTATACGTTATACGTTATACGTTATACGTTATACGTTATACGTTATACGTTATACGTTATACGTTATACGATATACGTTATACGTTATACGTTGTACGTTATACGTTATACGTTATACGTTAGACGTTATACGTTATACGTTATACGTTATACGTTATACGTTATACGTTATACGTTATACGTTATACGTTATACGTTATACGTTATACGTTGTACGTTATACGTTATACGTTATACGTTATACGTTATACGTTATACGTTATACGTTATACGTTATACGTTATACGTTATACGTTATACGTTATACGTTATACGTTATACGTTATACGTTATACGTTATACGTTATGAGTTATACGTTATACGTTATACGTTATACGTTATACGTTATACGTTATACGTTAGACGCTATACGTTATACGTTATACGTTATACGTTATACGTTATACGTTATACGTTATACGTTATACGTTATACGTTATACGTTATACGTTATACGTTATACGTTATACGTTATACGTTATACGTTATACGTTATACGTTATACGTTATACGTTATACGTTATACGTTATACGTTATACGTTATACGTTATACGTTATACGTTATACGTTATACGTTATACGTTATGCGTTATAGGATATACGTTATACGTTATACGTTGTACGTTATACGTTATACGCTATGCGTTATACGTAATGCGATACACGTTATACGTTATACGTTATACGATATACGCTATACATTATACGTTATACGTTATACGTTATACGTTATACGTTATACGTTATACGTTATACGTTATACGTTATACGTTATACGTTATGCGACATACGTTATACGTTATACGTTATACGTTATACGTTATACGTTATACGTTATACGTTATACGTTATACGTTATACGTTATACGTTATACGTTATACGTTATACGTTATACGTTATACGTTATACGTTATACGTTATACGTTATGCGTTATAGGATATACGTTATACGTTATACGTTGTACGTTATACGTTATACGTTATACGTTAAACGTTGTACGTTATACGTTATACGTCATACGTTATACGTTATACGTTATACGTTATACGTTCTACGTTATACGTTATACGTTAAACGTTGTACGTTATACGTTATACGTTATACGTTATGCGTTATACGTTATACGTTATACGTTATACGTTATACGTTATACGTTATACGTTATACGTTATACGTTATACGTTATGCGTTATAGTATATACGTTATACGTTATACGTTGTACGTTATGCGTTATACGTTGTACGTTATACGTTCTACGTTATACGTTATACGTTAAACGTTGTACGTTATACGTTATACATCATACGTTATACGTTATACGTTATACGTTATACGTTCTACGTTATACGTTCTACGTTATACGTTATACGTTATACGTTATACGTTATACGTTATACGTTATACGTTATACGTTATACGATATACGTTATACGTTATACGTTGTACGTTATACGTTATACGTTATACGTTATACGTTATACGTTATACGTTATACGTTATACGTTATACGTTATACGTTATACGTTATACGTTATACGTTATACGTTATACGTTATACGTTATACGTTATACGTTATACGTTATACGTTATACGTTATACGTTATACGTTATACTTTATGCGTTATAGTATATACGTTATACGTTATACGTTATACGTTATACGTTATACGTTATACGTTATGCGACATACGTTATACGTTATACGTTATACGTTATACGTTATACGTTATACGTTATACGTTATACGTTATACGTTATACGTTATACGTTATACGTTATACGTTATACGTTATACGTTATACGTTATACGTTATACGTTATACGTTATACGTTATACGTTATACGTTATGCGTTATAGGATATACGTTATACGTTATACGTTGTACGTTATACGTTATACGTTATACGTTAAACGTTGTACGTTATACGTTATACGTCATACGTTATACGTTATACGTTATACGTTATACGTTCTACGTTATACGTTATACGTTAAACGTTGTACGTTATACGTTATACGTTATACGTTATGCGTTATACGTTATACGTTATACGTTATACGTTATACGTTATACGTTATACGTTATACGTTATACGTTATACGTTATACGTTATACGTTATACGTTATACGTTATACGTTATACGTTATACGTTATACGTTATACGTTATGAGTTATACGTTATACGTTATACGTTATACGTTATACGTTATACGTTAGACGCTATACGTTATACGTTATACGTTATACGTTATACGTTATACGTTATACGTTATACGTTATACGTTATACGTTATACGTTATACGTTATACGTTATACGTTATACGTTATACGTTATACGTTATACGTTATACGTTAAACGTTATACGTTATACGTTATACGTTATACGTTATACGTTATACGTTATACGTTATACGTTATACGTTATACGTTATACGTTATACGTTATGCGTTATAGGATATACGTTATACGTTATACGTTGTACGTTATACGTTATACGCTATGCGTTATACGTAATGCGATACACGTTATACGTTATACGTTATACGATATACGCTATACATTATACGTTATACGTTATAAGTTATACGTTATACGTTATACGTTATACGTTATACGTTATACGTTATACGTTATACGTTATGCGACATACGTTATACGTTATACGTTATACGTTATACGTTATACGTTATACGTTATACGTTATACGTTATACGTTATACGTTATACGTTATACGTTATACGTTATACGTTATACGTTATACGTTATACGTTATACGTTATACGTTATGAGTTATACGTTATACGTTATACGTTATACGTTATACGTTATACGTTATACGTTATACGTTATACGTTATACGTTATACGTTATACGTTATACGTTATACGTTATACGTTATACGTTATACGTTATACGTTATACGTTATACGTTATGCGTTATAGGATATACGTTATACGTTATACGTTGTACGTTATACGTTATACGTTATACGTTAAACGTTGTACGTTATACGTTATACGTCATACGTTATACGTTATACGTTATACGTTATACGTTCTACGTTATACGTTATACGTTAAACGTTGTACGTTGTACGTTATACGTTATACGTTATGCGTTATACGTTATACGTTATACGTTATACGTTATACGTTATACGTTATACGTTATACGTTATACGTTATACGTTATACGTTATACGTTATACGTTATGCGTTATAGTCTATACGTTATACGTTATACGTTGTACGTTATACGTTATACGTTGTACGTTATACGTTCTACGTTATACGTTATACGTTAATCGTTGTACGTTATACGTTATACATCATACGTTATACGTTATACGTTATACGTTATACGTTCTACGTTATACGTTCTACGTTATACGTTATACGTTATACGTTATACGTTATACGTTATACGTTATACGTTATACGATATACGTTATACGTTATACGTTGTACGTTATACGTTATACGTTATACGTTATACGTTATACGTTATACGTTATACGTTATACGTTATACGTTATACGTTATACGTTATACGTTATACGTTATACGTTATACGTTATACGTTATACGTTATACGTTATACGTTATACGTTATACGTTATACGTTATACTTTATGCGTTATAGTATATACGTTATACGTTATACGTTATACGTTATACGTTATGCGACATACGTTATACGTTATACGTTATACGTTATACGTTATACGTTATACGTTGTACGTTATACGTTATACGTTATACGTTATACGTTATACGTTATACGTTATACGTTATACGTTATACGTTATACGTTATACGTTATACGTTATACGTTATACGTTATGCGTTATAGGATATACGTTATACGTTATACGTTGTACGTTATACGTTATACGTTATACGTTAAACGTTGTACGTTATACGTTATACGTCATACGTTATACGTTATACGTTATACGTTATACGTTCTACGTTATACGTTATACGTTAAACGTTGTACGTTATACGTTATACGTTATACGTTATGCGTTATACGTTATACGTTATACGTTATACGTTATACGTTATACGTTATACGTTATACGTTATACGTTATACGTTATACGTTATACGTTATACGTTATGCGTTATAGTATATACGTTATACGTTATACGTTGTACGTTATACGTTATACGTTGTACGTTATACGTTCTACGTTATACGTTATACGTTAAACGTTGTACGTTATACGTTATACATCATACGTTATACGTTATACGTTATACGTTATACGTTCTACGTTATACGTTATACGTTATACGTTATACGTTATACGTTATACGTTATACGTTATACGTTATACGTTATACGTTATACGTTATACGTTATACGTTATACGTTATACGATATACGTTATACGTTATACGTTGTACGTTATACGTTATACGTTATACGTTATACGTTATACGTTATACGTTATACGTTATACGTTATACGTTATACGTTATACGTTATACGTTATACGTTATACGTTATACGTTATACGTTATACGTTATACGTTATACGTTATACTTTATGCGTTATAGTATATACGTTATACGTTATACGTTGAACGTTATACGTTATACGTTGTACGTTATACGTTATACGTTATACGTTATACGTTAGACGTTGTACGTTATACGTTATATGTTATACGTTATACGTTATACGTTATACGTTATACGTTATGCGTTATAGGATATACGTTATACGTTATACGTTGTACGTTATACGTTATACGTTTTACTTTATACGTTATACGTTATACGTTATACGTTATACGTTATACGTTATACGTTATACGTTATACGTTATACGTTATTCGTAATACGTAATACGTCATACGTTTTACGTTAATCGTTATACGTTATACGTTATACGCTATACGTTATACGTTATACGTTATACGTTATACGTTATACGTTATACGTTATACGTTATACGTTATACGTTATACGTTATACGTTATACGTTATACGTTATACGTTATACGTTATACGTTATACGTTATACGTTATACGTTATACGTTATACGTTATAAGTTATACGTTATACGTTATACGTTATACGTTATACGTTATACGTTAGACGCTATACGTTATACGTTATACGTTATACGTTATACGTTATACGTTATACGTTATACGTTATACGTTATACGATATACGTTATACGTTATACGTTATACGTTATACGTTATACGTTATACGTTATACGTTATACGTTATACGTTATACGTTATGCGTTATAGGATATACGTTATACGTTATACGTTGTACGTTATACGTTATACGCTATGCGTTATACGTAATGCGATACACGTTATACGTTATACGTTATACGATATACGCTATACATTATACGTTATACGTTATACGTTATACGTTATACGTTATACGTTATACGTTATACGTTATACGTTATACGTTATACGTTATGCGACATACGTTATACGTTATACGTTATACGTTATACGTTATACGTTATACGTTATACGTTATACGTTATACGTTATACGTTATACGTTATACGTTATACGTTATACGTTATACGTTATACGTTATACGTTATACGTTATACGTTATACGTTATACGTTATACGTTATACGTTATACGTTATGCGTTATAGGATATACGTTATACGTTATACGTTGTACGTTATACGTTATACGTTATACGTTAAACGTTGTACGTTATACGTTATACGTCATACGTTATACGTTATACGTTATACGTTATACGTTCTACGTTATACGTTATACGTTAAACGTTGTTCGTTATACGTTATACGTTATACGTTATGCGTTATACGTTATACGTTATACGTTATACGTTATACGTTATACGTTATACGTTATACGTTATACGTTATACGTTATACGTTATACGTTATGCGTTATAGTATATACGTTATACGTTATACGTTGTACGTTATACGTTATACGTTGTACGTTATACGTTCTACGTTATACGTTATACGTTAAACGTTGTACGTTATACGTTATGCATCATACGTTATACGTTATACGTTATACGTTATACGTTCTACGTTATACGTTATACGTTATACGTTATACGTTATACGTTATACGTTATACGTTATACGTTATACGTTATACGTTATACGATATACGTTATACGTTATACGTTGTACGTTATACGTTATACGTTATACGTTAGACGTTATACGTTATACGTTATACGTTATACGTTATACGTTATACGTTATACGTTATACGTTATACGTTATACGTTATACGTTATACGTTATACGTTATACGTTATACGTTATACGTTATACGTTATACTTTATGCGTTATAGTATATACGTTATACGTTATACGTTGTACGTTATACGTCATACGTTGTACGTTATACGTTATACGTTATACGTTATACGTTAGACGTTGTACGTTATACGTTATATGTTATACGTTATACGTTATACGTTATACGTTATACGTTATGCGTTATAGGATATACGTTATACGTTATACGTTGTACGTTATACGTTATACGTTATATGTTATACGTCATGCGATATACGTTATACGTTATTCGTTATACGGTATACGTTAAACGTTGTACGTTATACGTTATACGTTATACGTTATACGTTATACGTTGTACGGTATACGTTATACGTTATACGTTATACGCTATACGTTATACGTTATACGTTATACGTTATACGTTATACGTTATACGTTATACGTTATACGTTATACGTTACACGTTATACGTTATACGTTATACGTTATACGTTATACGTTATACGTTATACGTTATACGTTATACGTTATACGTTATACGTTATACGTTATGCGTTATAGGATATACGTTATACGTTATACGTTGCACGTTATACGTTATACGTTATGCGTTATACGTCATGCGATATACGTTATAAGTTATACGTTATACGTTATACGTTATACATTATACGTTATACGTTATACGTTATATGTTATACGTTATACGTTATACGTTATACGTTATACGTTATACGTTATACGTTATACGTTATACGTTATACGTTATACATTATACGTTATACGTTATACGTTATACGTTATACGTTATATGTTATACGTTATACGTTATACGACATACGTTATACGTTATACGTTAGACGTTATACGTTATACGTTATAAGTTATACGTTATACGTTATACGTTATACGTTATGCGTTATAGGATATACGTTATACGTTATACGTTGTACGTTATACGTTATACGTTGTACGTTATACTTTCTACGTTATACGTTATACGTTAAACATTGTACGTTATACGTTACACGTCATACGTTATACGTTATACGTTATACGTTATACGTTATACGTTCTACGTTATACGTTATACGTTATACGTTATACGTTATACGTTATACGTTATACATTATACGTTATACGTTATACGTTATACGTTATACGTTATATGTTATACGTTATACGTTATACGACATACGTTATACGTTATACGTTAGACGTTATACGTTATACGTTATAAGTTATACGTTATACGTTATACGTTATACGTTATGCGTTATAGGATATACGTTATACGTTATACGTTGTACGTTATACGTTATACGTTGTACGTTATACTTTCTACGTTATACGTTATACGTTAAACATTGTACGTTATACGTTACACGTCATACGTTATACGTTATACGTTATACGTTATACGTTATACGTTCTACGTTATACGTTATACGTCATACGTTAAACGTTGTACGTTATACGTTATACGTTATACGTTATACGTTATACGTTATACGTTATGCGTTATACATTACACGTTATACGTTATACGTTATACGTTATACGTTATACGTTATACGTAATATGTAATACGTCATACGTTTTACGTTAATCGTTATACGTTATACGTTATACGCTATACGTTATACGTTATACGTTATGCGTTATAGGATATACGCTATACGTTATACGTTATACGTTATACGTTATACGTTATACGTTATACGTTATACGTTATACGTTATACGTTATACGTTATACGTTACACGTTATACGTTATACGTTATACGTTATACGTTATACGTTATACGTTATACGTTATACGTTATACGTTATGCGTTATAGGATATACGTTATACGTTATACGTTGTACGTTATACATTATACGTTATATGTTATACGTCATGCGATATACGTTATACGTTATTCGTTATACGGTATACGTTAAACGTTGTACGTTATACGTTATACGTTATACATTATACGTTATACGTTGTACGTTATACGTTATACGTTATACGATATACGCTATACGTTATACGTTATACGTTATACGTTATACGTTATACGTTATACGTTACACGTTATAGGTTATACGTTATACGTTATACGTTATACGTTATACGTTATACGTTATACGTTATACGTTATACGTTATACGTTATACGTTATACGTTATACGTTATACGTTATACGTTATACGTTATACGTTATACGCTATACGTTATACGTTATACGTTATACGTTATACGTTATGCGTTATAGGATATACGTTATACGTTATACGTTGTACGTTATACGTTATACGTTATATGTTATACGTTATACGTTATACGTTATACGTTATACGTTATGCGTTATAGGGTATACGTTATACGTTATACGTTGTACGTTAGACGTTATACGTTATGCGTTATACGCTATACGTTATACGTTATACGTTATACGTTATACTTTATATGTTATACGTTATACGTTATACGTTATGCGTTATAGGATATACGTTATACGTTATACGTTGTACGTTATACGTTATACGTTATACGTTATACGTTATACGTTATACGTTATACGTTATACGTTAAACGTTGTACGTTATACGTTATACGTTATGCGTTATACGTTATACGTTATACGTCATACGTTATACGTTATACGTTATACGTTATACGTTATACGTTATACGTTATACGTTATACGTAATACGTTATACGTTCTACGTTATACGTTATACGTTAAACGTTGTACGTTATACGTTATACGTTATACGTTATACGTTATACGTTATACGTTATACGTTATACGTTATACGTTATACGCTATACGTTATACGTTATACGTTATACGTAATATGTAATGCGTCATACGTTTTACGTTAATCGTTGTACGTTATACGTTATACGCTATACGTTATACGTTATACGTTATACGTTATACGTTATACGTTATACGTTATACGCTATACGTTATACGTTATGCGACATACGTTATACGTTATACGTTATACGTTATACGTTATACGTTATGCGTTATAGGATATACGTTATACGTTATACGTTGTACGTTATACGTTATACGTTGTACGTTATACGTTCTACGTTATACATTATACGTTATACGTTATACGTTATACGTTATGCGTCATAGGATATACGTTATACGTTATACGTTATACGTTATACGTTGTACGTTATACGTTATACGTTATACGTTATACGTTATACGTTATACGTTATACGTTATACGTTATACGTTATACGTTATACGTTATACGTTATACGTTATACGTTATACGTTATACGTTATACATTATACGTTATACGTTATACGTTATACGTTATACGTTATACGTTATACGTTATACGACATACGTTATATGTTATACGTTATACGTTATACGTTATACGTCATACGTTATACGTTATACGTTATACGTTATACGTTATACGTTATGCGTTATAGGATATACGTTATACGTTATACGTTGTACGTTGTACGTTATACGTTATACGTTGTACGTTATACGTTCTACGTTATACATTAAACGTTAAACGTTGTACGTTATACGTTATACGTCATACGTTATACGTTATACGTTATACGTTATACGTCCTACGTTATACATTATACGTTAAACGTTGTACGTTATACGTTATACGTTATACGTTATACGTTATACGTTATACGTTATGCGTTATACGTTATACGTTATACGTTATGGGTTATACGTTATACGTTGTACGTTATACGTTATACGTTATACGTAATATGTAATACGTCATACGTTTTACGTTATACGTTATGCGTTATAGGATATACGTTATACGTTATACGTTGTACGTTATACGTTATACGTTATACGTTAAACGTTGTACGTTATACGTTATACGTCTTACGTTATACGTTATACGTTATACGTTATACGTTCTACGTTATACGTTATACGTCAAACGTTGTACGTTATACGTTATACGTTATACGTTATGCGTTATACGTTATACGTTATACGTTATACGTTATACGTTATACGTTATACGTTAGACGTTATACGTTATACGATATACGTTATACGTTATACGTTATACGTTCTACGTTATACGTTATACGTTAAACGTTGTACGTTATACGTTATACATCATACGTTATACGTTATACGTTATACGTTAAACGTTGTACGTTATACGTTATACGTCTTACGTTATACGTTATACGTTATACGTTATACGTTCTACGTTATACGTTATACGTCAAACGTTGTACGTTATACGTTATACGTTATACGTTATGCGTTATACGTTATACGTTATACGTTATACGTTATACGTTATACGTTATACGTTAGACGTTATACGTTATACGATATACGTTATACGTTATACGTTATACGTTCTACGTTATACGTTATACGTTAAACGTTGTACGTTATACGTTATACATCATACGTTATACGTTATACGTTATACGTTATACGTTCTACGTTATTCGTTATACGTTATACGTTATACGTTGTACGTTATACGTTATACGTCTTACGTTATACGTTATACGTTATACGTTATACGTTCTACGTTATACGTTATACGTCAAACGTTGTACGTTATACGTTATACGTTATACGTTATGCGTTATACGTTATACGTTATACGTTATACGTTATGCGTTATAGTATATACGTTATACGTTATACGTTGTACGTTATACGTTATACGTTGTACGTTATACGTTCTACGTTATACGTTATACGTTAAACGTTGTACGTTATACGTTATACATCATACGTTATACGTTATACGTTATACGTTATACGTTCTACGTTATACGTTATACGTTATACGTTATACGTTATACGTTATACGTTATACGTTATACGTTAGACGTTATACGTTATACGATATACGTTATACGTTATACGTTGTACGTTATACGTTATACATTATACGTTATACGTTATACGTTATACGTTATACGTTATACGTTATACGTTATACGTTATACGTTATACGTTATACGCTATACGTTATACGTTATACGTTATACGTTATACGTTATACGTTATACGTTATACGTTATACGTTATACGTTATACTTTATGCGTTATAGTATATACGTTATACGTTATACGTTGTACGTTATACGTTATACGTTATACGTTAAACGTTGTACGTTATACGTTATACGTTATACGTTATACGTTATACGTTATACGTTATGCGTTATACATTACACGTTATACGTTATACGTTATACGTTATACGTTATACGTTATACGTTATACGTTATACGTAATATGTAATACGTCATACGTTTTACGTTAATCGTTATACGTTATACGTTATACGCTATACGTTATACGTTATACGTTATGCGTTATAGGATATACGTTATACGTTATACGTTGTACGTTATACGTTATACGTTGTACGTTATACGTTGTACGTTATACGTTATACGTTGTACGTTATACGTTATATGTTATACGTTATACGTTAGACGTTGTACGTTATACGTTATACGTTATACGTTATACGTTATACGTTATATGTTATACGTTATACGTTATACGACATACGTTATACGTTATACGTTAGACGTTATACGTTATACGCTATACGTTATACGTTATACGTTATACGTTATACGTTACACGTTATACGTTATACGTTATACGTTATACGTTATACGTTATACGTTATACGTTATACGTTATACGTTATACGTTATACGTTATACGTTATACGTTATACGTTATACGTTATACGTTATACGTTATACGTTATACGTTATACGTTATACGTTATACGTTATGCGTTATAGGATATACGTTATACGTTATACGTTGCACGTTATACGTTATACGTTTTGCGTTATACGTCATGCGATATACGTTATAAGTTATACGTTATACGTTATACGTTATACATTATACGTTATACGTTATACGTTATACGTTATACGTTATACGTTATACGTTATACGTTATACGTTATACGTTATACGTTATACGTTATACATTATACGTTATACGTTATACGTTATACGTTATACGTTATACGTTATATGTTATACGTTATACGTTATACGACATACGTTATACGTTATACGTTAGACGCTATACGTTATACGTTATAAGTTATACGTTATACGTTATACGTTATACGTTATGCGTTATAGGATATACGTTATACGTTATACGTTGTACGTTATACGTTATACGTTGTACGTTATACGTTCTACGTTATACGTTATACGTTAAACATTGTACGTTATACGTTACACGTCATACGTTATACGTTATACGTTATACGTTATACGTTCTACGTTATACGTTATACGTTATACGTTATACGTTATACGTTATACGTTATACGTTATACGCTATACATTATACGTTATACGTTATACGTTATACGTTATACGTTATACATCATACGTTATACGTTATACGTTATACGTTATACGTTCTACGTTATACGTTATACGTTATACGTTATACGTTATACGTTATACGTTATACGTTATACGTTATACGTTATACGTTATACGTTATACGATATACGTTATACGTTATACGTTGTACGTTATACGTTATACGTTATACGTTATACGTTATACGTTATACGTTATACGTTATACGTTATACGTTATACGTTATACGTTATACGTTATACGTTATACGTTATACGTTATACGTTATACGTTATACGTTATACGTTATACGTTATACGTTATACGTTATACTTTATGCGTTATAGTATATACGTTATACGTTATACGTTGTACGTTATACGTTATACGTTGTACGTTATACGTTATACGTTATACGTTATACGTTAGACGTTGTACGTTATACGTTATATGTTATACGTTATACGTTATACGTTATACGTTATACGTTATGCGTTATAGGATATACGTTATACGTTATACGTTGTACGTTATACGTTATACGTTATATGTTATACGTCATGTGATATACGTTATACGTTATTCGTTATACGGTATACGTTAAACGTTGTACGTTATACGTTATACGTTATACGTTATACGTTATACGTTGTACGGTATACGTTATACGTTATACGTTATACGCTATACGTTATACGTTATACGTTATACGTTATACGTTATACGTTATACGTTATACGTTACACGTTATACGTTATACGTTATACGTTATACGTTATACGTTATACGTTATACGTTATACGTTATACGTTATACGTTATACGTTATACGTTATGCGTTATAGGATATACGTTATACGTTATACGTTGCACGTTATACGTTATACGTTATGCGTTATACGTCATGCGATATACGTTATAAGTTATACGTTATACGTTATACGTTATACATTATACGTTATACGTTATACGTTTATGTTATACGTTATGCGTTATACGTTATACGTTATACGTTATACGTTATACGTTATACGTTATACGTTATACGTTATACATTATACGTTATACGTTATACGTTATACGTTATACGTTATATGTTATACGTTATACGTTATACGACATACGTTATACGTTATACGTTAGACGTTATACGTTATACGTTATAAGTTATAAGTTATACGTTATACGTTATACGTTATACGTTATGCGTTATAGGATATACGTTATACGTTATACGTTGTACGTTATACGTTATACGTTGTACGTTATACTTTCTACGTTATACGTCATACGTTATACGTTATACGTTATACGTTATACGTTCTACGTTATACGTTATACGTTAAACGTTGTACGTTATACGTTATACGTTATACGTTATACGTTATACGTTATACGTTATGCGTTATACGTTATACGTTATACGTTATACGTTATACGTTATACGCTATACGTTATACGTTATACGTTATACGTAATATGTAATGCGTCATACGTTTTACGTTAATCGTTGTACGTTATACGTTATACGCTATACGTTATACGTTATACGTTATACGTTATACGTTATACGTTATACGTTATACGCTATACGTTATACGTTATGCGACATACGTTATACGTTATACGTTATACGTTATACGTTATACGTTATACGTTATGCGTTATAGGATATACGTTATACGTTATGCGTTATAGGATATACGTTATACGTTATACGTTGTACGTTGTACGTTATACGTTATACGTTGTACGTTATACGTTCTACGTTATACATTATACGTTAAACGTTGTACGTTATACGTTATACGTCATACGTTATACGTTATACGTTATACGTTATACGTCCTACGTTATACATTATACGTTAAACGTTGTACGTTATACGTTATACGTTATACGTTATACGTTATACGTTATACGTTATGCGTTATACGTTATACGTTATACGTTATGCGTTATACGTTATACGTTGTACGTTATACGTTATACGTTATACGTAATATGTAATACGTCATACGTTTTACGTTATACGTTATGCGTTATAGGATATACGTTATACGTTATACGTTGTACGTTATACGTTATACGTTATACGTTAAACGTTGTACGTTATACGTTATACGTCTT
The DNA here is from genome assembly GCF_051014685.1 of Ptiloglossa arizonensis. Classification (NCBI taxonomy): domain Eukaryota; kingdom Metazoa; phylum Arthropoda; class Insecta; order Hymenoptera; family Colletidae; genus Ptiloglossa; species Ptiloglossa arizonensis. Next base: position 1,337,835 of record NW_027478440.1, on the reverse strand, counting down.
ACGTTATACGTTATACGTTATACGTTATACGTTCTACGTTATACGTTATACGTTAAACGTTGTACGTTATACGTTATACGTTATACGTTATGCGTTATACGTTATACGTTATACGTTATACGTTATACGTTATACGTTATACGTTATACGTTATACGTTATACGTAATACGTTATACGTTATACGTTATACGTTATGCGTTATAGTATATACGTTATACGTTATACGTTGTACGTTATACGTTATACGTTGTACGTTATACGTTCTACGTTATACGTTATACGTTAAACGTTGTACGTTATACGTTATACATCATACGTTATACGTTATACGTTATACGTTATACGTTCTACGTTATACGTTATACGTTATACGTTATACGTTATACGTTATACGTTATACGTTATACGTTATACGTTATACGTTATACGATATACGTTATACGTTATACGTTGTACGTTATACGTTATACATTATACGTTATACGTTATACGTTATACGTTATACGTTATACGTTATACGTTATACGTTATACGTTATACGTTATACGCTATACGTTATACGTTATACGTTATACGTTATACGTTATACGTTATACGTTATACGTTATACGTTATACTTTATGCGTTATAGTATATACGTTATACGTTATACGTTGTACGTTATACGTTATACGTTATATGTTATACGTTATACGTTATACGACATACGTTATACGTTATACGTTAGACGTTATACGTTATACGCTATACGTTATACGTTATACGTTATACGTTATACGTTACACGTTATACGTTATACGTTATACGTTATACGTTATACGTTATACGTTATACGTTATACGTTATACGTTATACGTTATACGTTATACGTTATACGTTATACGTTATACGTTATACGTTATACGTTATACGTTATACGTTATACGTTATACGTTATACGTTATACGTTATGCGTTATAGGATATACGTTATACGTTATACGTTGCACGTTATACGTTATACGCTATACATTATACGTTATACGTTATACGTTATACGTTATACGTTATACATCATACGTTATACGTTATACGTTATACGTTATACGTTCTACGTTATACGTTCTACGTTATACGTTATACGTTATACGTTATACGTTATACGTTATACGTTATACGTTATACGTTATACGTTATACGTTATACGTTATACGATATACGTTATACGTTATACGTTGTACGTTATACGTTATACGTTATACGTTAGACGTTATACGTTATACGTTATACGTTATACGTTATACGTTATACGTTATACGTTATACGTTATACGTTATACGTTATACGTTATACGTTATACGTTATACGTTATACGTTATACGTTATACGTTATACGTTATACTTTATGCGTTATAGTATATACGTTATACGTTATACGTTGTACGTTATACGTTATACGTTGTACGTTATACGTTATACGTTATACGTTATACGTTAGACGTTGTACGTTATACGTTATATGTTATACGTTATACGTTATACGTTATACGTTATACGTTATGCGTTATAGGATATACGTTATACGTTATACGTTGTACGTTATACGTTATACGTTATATGTTATACGTCATGCGATATACGTTATACGTTATTCGTTATACGGTATACGTTAAACGTTGTACGTTATACGTTATACGTTATACGTTATACGTTATACGTTGTACGGTATACGTTATACGTTATACGTTATACGCTATACGTTATACGTTATACGTTATACGTTATACGTTATACGTTATACGTTATACGTTATACGTTATACGTTACACGTTATACGTTATACGTTATACGTTATACGTTATACGTTATACGTTATACGTTATACGTTATACGTTATACGTTATACGTTATACGTTATGCGTTATAGGATATACGTTATACGTTATACGTTGCACGTTATACGTTATACGTTTTGCGTTATACGTCATGCGATATACGTTATAAGTTATACGTTATACGTTATACGTTATACATTATACGTTATACGTTATACGTTATACGTTATACGTTATACGTTATACGTTATACGTTATACGTTATACGTTATACGTTATACGTTATACGTTATACGTTATACATTATACGTTATACGTTGTACGTTATACGTTATACGTTGTACGTTATACGTTGTACGTTATACGTTATACGTTGTACGTTATACGTTATACGTTATACGTTATACGTTAGACGTTGTACGTTATACGTTATACGTTATACGTTATACGCTATACGTTATACGTTATACGTTATACGTTATACGTTATACGTTATACGTTATACGTTATACGTTATACGTTATACGTTATACGCTATACATTATACGTTATACGTTATACGTTATACGTTATACGTTATATGTTATACGTTATACGTTATACGACATACGTTATACGTTATACGTTAGACGTTATACGTTATACGTTATAAGTTATACGTTATACGTTATACGTTATACGTTATGCGTTATAGGATATACGTTATACGTTATACGTTGTACGTTATACGTTATACGTTGTACGTTATACGTTCTACGTTATACGTTATACGTTATACGTTATACGTTATACGTTATACGTTATACGTTATACGTTATACGTTATACGTAATATGTAATACGTCATACGTTTTACGTTAATCGTTATACGTTATACGTTATACGCTATACGTTATACGTTATACGTTATGCGTTATACGTTATACGTTTTGCGTTATACGTCATGCGATATACGTTATAAGTTATACGTTATACGTTATACGTTATACATTATACGTTATACGTTATACGTTATACGTTATACGTTATACGTTATACGTTATACGTTATACGTTGTACGTTATACGTTATATGTTATACGTTATACGTTAGACGTTGTACGTTATACGTTATACGTTATACGTTATACGTTATACGTTATATGTTATACGTTATACGTTATACGACATACGTTATACGTTATACGTTAGACGTTATACGTTATACGCTATACGTTATACGTTATACGTTATACGTTATACGTTACACGTTATACGTTATACGTTATACGTTATACGTTATACGTTATACGTTATACGTTATACGTTATACGTTATACGTTATACGTTATACGTTATACGTTATACGTTATACGTTATACGTTATACGTTATACGTTATACGTTATACGTTATACGTTATACGTTATGCGTTATAGGATATACGTTATACGTTATACGTTGCACGTTATACGTTATACGTTTTGCGTTATACGTCATGCGATATACGTTATAAGTTATACGTTGTACGTTATACGTTATACATTATACGTTATACGTTATACGTTATACGTTATACGTTATACGTTATACGTTATACGTTATACGTTATACGTTATACGTTATACGTTATACGTTATACGTTATACGTTATACATTATACGTTATACGTTATACGTTATACGTTATACGTTATACGTTATATGTTATACGTTATACGTTATACGACATACGTTATACGTTATACGTTAGACGTTATACGTTATACGTTATAAGTTATACGTTATACGTTATACGTTATACGTTATACGTTATGCGTTATAGGATATACGTTATACGTTATACGTTGTACGTTATACGTTATACGTTGTACGTTATACGTTCTACGTTATACGTTATACGTTAAACATTGTACGTTATACGTTACACGTCATACGTTATACGTTATACGTTATACGTTATACGTTCTACGTTATACGTTATACGTTATACGTTATACGTTATACGTTATACGTTATACGTTATACGCTATACATTATACGTTATACGTTATACGTTATACGTTATACGTTATACGTTATATGTTATACGTTATACGTTATACGACATACGTTATACGTTATACGTTAGACGTTATACGTTATACGTTATAAGTTATACGTTATACGTTATACGTTATACGTTATACGTTATGCGTTATAGGATATACGTTATACGTTATACGTTGTTCGTTATAGGTTATACGTTATACGTTATACGTTATACGTTATACGTTATACGTTATACGTTATACGTTATACGTTATACGTTATACGTTATACGTTATACGTTATACGTTATACGTTATACGTTATACGTTATACGTTATACGTTATACGTTATACGTTATACGTTATGCGTTATAGGATATACGTTATACGTTATACGTTATACGTTATACGTTATACGTTATACGTTATACGTTATACGTTATACGTTATATGTTATACGTTATACGTTATACGTTATACGTTATACGTTATGCGTTATAGGGTATACGTTATACGTTATACGTTGTACGTTAGACGTTATACGTTATGCGTTATACGCTATACGTTATACGTTATACGTTATACGTTATACATTATACGTTATACGTTATACGTTATACGTTATGCGTTATAGGATATACGTTATACGTTATACGTTGTACGTTATACGTTATACGTTATACGTTATACGTTATACGTTATACGTTATACGTTAAACGTTGTACGTTATACGTTATACGTTATGCGTTATACGTTATACGTTATACGTCATACGTTATACGTTATACGTTATACGTTATACGTTATACGTTATACGTTATACGTTATACGTTATACGTTATACGTAATACGTTATACGTTCTACGTTATACGTTATACGTTAAACGTTGTACGTTATACGTTATACGTTATACGTTATACGTTATACGTTATACGTTATACGTTATACGTTATGCGTTATAGGATATACGTTATACGTTATACGTTGTACGTTATACGTTATACGTTGTACGTTATACGTTCTACGTTATACATTATACGTTAAACGTTGTACGTTATACGTTATACGTCATAAGTTATACGTTATACGTTATACGTTATACGTTCTACGTTATACGTTATACGTTAAACGTTGTACGTTATACGTTATACGTTATACGTTATACGTTATACGTTATACGTTATGCGTTATACGTTATACGTTATACGTTATACGTTATACGTTATACGCTATACGTTGTACGTTATACGTTATACGTAATATGTAATGCGTCATACGTTTTACGTTAATCGTTGTACGTTATACGTTATACGCTATACGTTATACGTTATACGTTATACGTTATACGTTATACGTTATACGTTATCCGCTATACGTTATACGTTATACGTTATACGTTATACGTTATGGGTTATAGGATATACGTTATACGTTATACGTTGTACGTTATACGTTATACGTTGTACGTTATACGTTCTACGTTATACATTATACGTTATACGTTATACGTTATACGTAATGCGTCATAGGATATACGTTATACGTTATACGTTATACGTTATACGTTGTACGTTATACGTTATACGTTATACGTTATACGTTATACGTTATACGTTATACGTTATACGTTATACGTTATACGTTATACGTTATACGTTATACGTTATACATTATACGTTATACGTTATACGTTATACGTTATACGTTATACGTTATACGTTATACGTTATACGTTATACGTTATACGTTATACGTTATACGTTATACGTTATACGTTATACGTTATACGTAATATGTAATACGTCATACGTTTTACGTTAATCGTTATACGTTATACGTTATACGCTATACGTTATACGTTATACGTTATACGTTATACGTTATACGTTATACGTTATACGTTATACGTTATACGTTATACGTTATACGTTATACGTTATACGTTATACGTTATACGTTATACGACATACGTTATACGTTATACGCTATACGTTATACGTTATACGTTATACGTTATACGTTATACGTTATACGCTATACGTTATACGTTATACGTTATACGTTATACGTTACACGTTATACGTTATACGTTATACGTTAAACGTTATACGTTATACGTTATACGTTATACGTTATACGTTATACGTTATACGTTATACGTTATACGTTATACGTTATACGTTATACGTTATACGTTATACGTTATACGTTATACGTTATACGTTATACGTTATACGTTATACGTTATACGTTATACGTTATACGTTATACGTTATGCGTTATAGGATATACGTTATACGTTATACGTTGCACGTTATACGTTATACGTTTTGCGTTATACGTCATGCGATATACGTTATAAGTTATACGTTATACGTTATACGTTATACATTATACGTTATACGTTATACGTTATACGTTATACGTTATACGTTATACGTTATACGTTATACGTTATACGTTATACGTTATACGTTATACGTTATACGTTATACGTTATACATTATACGTTATACGTTATACGTTATACGTTATACGTTATACGTTATATGTTATACGTTATACGTTATACGACATACGTTATACGTTATACGTTAGACGTTATACGTTATACGTTATAAGTTATACGTTATACGTTATACGTTATACGTTATGCGTTATAGGATATACGTTATACGTTATACGTTGTACGTTATACGTTATACGTTGTACGTTATACGTTCTACGTTATACGTTATACGTTATACGTTATACGTTATACGTTATACGTTATACGTTATACGTTATACGTTATACGTTATACGTTGGACGTTAGACGTTATACGTTATACGTTATACGCTATACGTTATACGTTATACGTTATACGTTATACGTTATACGTTATACGTAGTACGTTATACGTTATACGTTATACGTTATACATTATACATTATACGTTATACGTTATACGTTATACGTTATGCGTTATAGGATATACGTTATACGTTATACGTTGTACGTTATACGTTATACGTTGTACGTTATACGTCCTACGTTATACATTATACGTTAAACGTTGTACGTTATACGTTATACGTCATAAGTTATACGTTATACGTTATACGTTATACGTTCTACGTTATACGTTATACGTTAAACGTTGTACGTTATACGTTATACGTTATACGTTATACGTTATACGTTATACGTTATGCGTTATACGTTATACGTTATACGTTATACGTTATACGTTATACGTTATACGTTATACGTTATACGTTATACGTTATACGTTATACGTTATACGTTATACGTTATACGTTATACGTAATATGTAATACATCATACGTTTTACGTTAATCGTTATACGTTATACGTTATACGCTATACGTTATACGTTATACGTCATACTTTATACGTTATACGTTATACGTTATACGTTATACGTTATACGTTATACGTTATACGTTATGCGTTATAGGATATACGTTATACGTTTTACGTTGTACGTTATACTTTATAAGTTACAGGTTATACGTTATACGTTGGACGTTATACGTTATACGTTATACGTTATACGCTGTACGTTATACGTTATACGTTATACGTTATACGTTATACGTTATACGTTATACGTTATACGTTATGCGTTATAGGATATACGTTATACGTTTTACGTTGTACGTTATACTTTATAAGTTACAGGTTATACGTTATACGTTGGACGTTATACGTTATACGTTATACGTTATACGCTGTACGTTATACGTTATACGTTATACGTTATACGTTATACGTTGTACGTTATACGTTATACGTTATACGTTATACGTTATACGTTATACGTTATACGTTATACGTTATACGTTATACGTTATACATTATACGTTATACGTTATACGTTATACGTTATACGTTATACGTTATACGTTATACGACATACGTTATACGTTATACGTTATACGTTATACGTTATACGTTATACGTTATACGTTATACGTTATACGTTATACGTTATACGTTATACGTTATACGTTATACGTTATACGTTATACGTTATACGTTATACGTTATACGTTATACGTTATACGTTATACGTTATACGTTATGCGTTATAGGATATACGTTATGCGTTATACGTTATACGTTATACGTTATACGTAATATGTAATACGTCATACGTTTTACGTTAATCGTTATACGTTATACGTTATACGCTATACGTTATACGTTATACGTTATACGTTATACGTTATACGTTATACGTTATACGTTAGACGTTATACGTTGTACGTTATACGTTATACGTTATACGTTATACGCTATACGTTATACGTTATACGTTATACGCTATACGTTATACGTTATACGTTATACGCTATACGTTATACGTTATACGTTAGACGTTATACGTTGTACGTTATACGTTATACGTTATACGTTATACGCTATACGTTATACGTTATACGTTATACGTTATACGCTATACGTTGTACGTTATACGTTATACGTTATACGTTATACGTTATACGTTATACGTTATACGTTATACGTTATACGCTATACGTTATACGTTATACGTTATACGTTATACGTTATACGTTATACGTTATACGTTATACGTTATACGTTATACGTTATACGTTATACGTTATACGTTATATGTTATACGTTATACGTTATACGTTATACGTTATACGTTATACGTTATACGTTTTACGTTATACGTTATACGTTATACGCTATACGTTATACGTTATACGTTATACGTTATACGTTATACGTTATACGTTATACGTTATACGTTATACGTTATACGTTATACGTTATACGTTATACGTTATAAGTTATACGTTATACGCTATACGTTATACGTTATACGTTATACGCTATACGTTATACGTTATACGTTAGACGTTATACGTTGTACGTTATACGTTATACGTTATACGTTATACGTTATACGCTATACGTTATACGTTATACGTTATACGCTTTACGTTATACGTTATACGTCATACGTTATACGTTATACGTTATACGTTATACGTCCTACGTTATACATTATACGTTAAACGTTGTACGTTATACGTTATACGTTATACGTTATACGTTATACGTTATACGTTATGCGTTATACGTTATACGTTTTACGTTATGCGTTATACGTTATACGTTGTACGTTATACGTTATACGTTGTACGTTATACGTTCTACGTTATACATTATACGTTAAACGTTGTACGTTATACGTTATACGTCATACGTTATACGTTATACGTTAAACGTTGTACGTTATACGTTATACGTCATACGTTATACGTTATACGTTATACGTTATACGTCCTACGTTATACATTATACGTTAAACGTTGTACGTTATACGTTATACGTTATACGTTATACGTTATACGTTATACGTTATGCGTTATACGTTATACGTTTTACGTTATGCGTTATACGTTATACGTTGTACGTTATACGTTATACGTTATACGTAATATGTAATACGTCATACGTTTTACGTTATACGTTATGCGTTATAGGATATACGTTATACGTTATACGTTGTACGTTATACGTTATACGTTATACGTTAAACGTTGTACGTTATACGTTATACGTCTTACGTTATACGTTATACGTTATACGTTATACGTTCTACGTTATACGTTATACGTTAAACGTTGTACGTTATACGTTATACGTTATACGTTATGCGTTATACGTTATACGTTATACGTTATACGTTATACGTTATACGTTATACGTTATACGTTATACGTTATACGTAATACGTTATACGTTATACGTTATACGTTATGCGTTATAGTATATACGTTATACGTTATACGTTGTACGTTATACGTTATACGTTGTACGTTATACGTTCTACGTTATACGTTATACGTTAAACGTTGTACGTTATACGTTATACATCATACGTTATACGTTATACGTTATACGTTATACGTTCTACGTTATACGTTATACGTTATACGTTATACGTTATACGTTATACGTTATACGTTATACGTTATACGTTATACGTTATACGATATACGTTATACGTTATACGTTGTACGTTATACGTTATACATTATACGTTATACGTTATACGTTATACGTTATACGTTATACGTTATACGTTATACGTTATACGTTATACGTTATACGCTATACGTTATACGTTATACGTTATACGTTATACGTTATACGTTATACGTTATACGTTATACGTTATACTTTATGCGTTATAGTATATACGTTATACGTTATACGTTGTACGTTATACGTTATACGTTATATGTTATACGTTATACGTTATACGACATACGTTATACGTTATACGTTAGACGTTATACGTTATACGCTATACGTTATACGTTATACGTTATACGTTATACGTTACACGTTATACGTTATACGTTATACGTTATACGTTATACGTTATACGTTATACGTTATACGTTATACGTTATACGTTATACGTTATACGTTATACGTTATACGTTATACGTTATACGTTATACGTTATACGTTATACGTTATACGTTATACGTTATACGTTATACGTTATGCGTTATAGGATATACGTTATACGTTATACGTTGCACGTTATACGTTATACGCTATACATTATACGTTATACGTTATAGGTTATACGTTATACGTTATACATCATACGTTATACGTTATACGTTATACGTTATACGTTCTACGTTATACGTTATACGTTATACGTTATACGTTATACGTTATACGTTATACGTTATACGTTATACGTTATACGTTATACGTTATACGATATACGTTATACGTTATACGTTGTACGTTATACGTTATACGTTATACGTTAGACGTTATACGTTATACGTTATACGTTATACGTTATACGTTATACGTTATACGTTATACGTTATACGTTATACGTTATACGTTATACGTTATACGTTATACGTTATACGTTATACGTTATACGTTATACGTTATACTTTATGCGTTATAGTATATACGTTATACGTTATACGTTGTACGTTATACGTTATACGTTGTACGTTATACGTTATACGTTATACGTTATACGTTAGACGTTGTACGTTATACGTTATATGTTATACGTTATACGTTATACGTTATACGTTATACGTTATGCGTTATAGGATATACGTTATACGTTATACGTTGTACGTTATACGTTATACGTTATATGTTATACGTCATGCGATATACGTTATACGTTATTCGTTATACGGTATACGTTAAACGTTGTACGTTATACGTTATACGTTATACGTTATACGTTATACGTTGTACGGTATACGTTATACGTTATACGTTATACGCTATACGTTATACGTTATACGTTATACGTTATACGTTATACGTTATACGTTATACGTTATACGTTATACGTTACACGTTATACGTTATACGTTATACGTTATACGTTATACGTTATACGTTATACGTTATACGTTATACGTTATACGTTATACGTTATACGTTATACGTTATACGTTATGCGTTATAGGATATACGTTATACGTTATACGTTGCACGTTATACGTTATACGTTTTGCGTTATACGTCATGCGATATACGTTATAAGTTATACGTTATACGTTATACGTTATACATTATACGTTATACGTTATACGTTATACGTTATACGTTATACGTTATACGTTATACGTTATACGTTATACGTTATACGTTATACGTTATACGTTATACGTTATACATTATACGTTATACGTTGTACGTTATACGTTATACGTTGTACGTTATACGTTGTACGTTATACGTTATACGTTGTACGTTATACGTTATACGTTATACGTTATACGTTAGACGTTGTACGTTATACGTTATACGTTATACGTTATACGCTATACGTTATACGTTATACGTTATACGTTATACGTTATACGTTATACGTTATACGTTATACGTTATACGTTATACGTTATACGCTATACATTATACGTTATACGTTATACGTTATACGTTATACGTTATATGTTATACGTTATACGTTATACGACATACGTTATACGTTATACGTTAGACGTTATACGTTATACGTTATAAGTTATACGTTATACGTTATACGTTATACGTTATGCGTTATAGGATATACGTTATACGTTATACGTTGTACGTTATACGTTATACGTTGTACGTTATACGTTCTACGTTATACGTTATACGTTATACGTTATACGTTATACGTTATACGTTATACGTTATACGTTATACGTTATACGTAATATGTAATACGTCATACGTTTTACGTTAATCGTTATACGTTATACGTTATACGCTATACGTTATACGTTATACGTTATGCGTTATACGTTATACGTTTTGCGTTATACGTCATGCGATATACGTTATAAGTTATACGTTATACGTTATACGTTATACATTATACGTTATACGTTATACGTTATACGTTATACGTTATACGTTATACGTTATACGTTATACGTTGTACGTTATACGTTATATGTTATACGTTATACGTTAGACGTTGTACGTTATACGTTATACGTTATACGTTATACGTTATACGTTATATGTTATACGTTATACGTTATACGACATACGTTATACGTTATACGTTAGACGTTATACGTTATACGCTATACGTTATACGTTATACGTTATACGTTATACGTTACACGTTATACGTTATACGTTATACGTTATACGTTATACGTTATACGTTATACGTTATACGTTATACGTTATACGTTATACGTTATACGTTATACGTTATACGTTATACGTTATACGTTATACGTTATACGTTATACGTTATACGTTATACGTTATACGTTATGCGTTATAGGATATACGTTATACGTTATACGTTGCACGTTATACGTTATACGTTTTGCGTTATACGTCATGCGATATACGTTATAAGTTATACGTTGTACGTTATACGTTATACATTATACGTTATACATTATACGTTATACGTTATACGTTATACGTTATACGTTATACGTTATACGTTATACGTTATACGTTATACGTTATACGTTATACGTTATACGTTATACATTATACGTTATACGTTATACGTTATACGTTATACGTTATACGTTATATGTTATACGTTATACGTTATACGACATACGTTATACGTTATACGTTAGACGTTATACGTTATACGTTATAAGTTATACGTTATACGTTATACGTTATACGTTATACGTTATGCGTTATAGGATATACGTTATACGTTATACGTTGTACGTTATACGTTATACGTTGTACGTTATACGTTCTACGTTATACGTTATACGTTAAACATTGTACGTTATACGTTACACGTCATACGTTATACGTTATACGTTATACGTTATACGTTCTACGTTATACGTTATACGTTATACGTTATACGTTATACGTTATACGTTATACGTTATACGCTATACATTATACGTTATACGTTATACGTTATACGTTATACGTTATACGTTATATGTTATACGTTATACGTTATACGACATACGTTATACGTTATACGTTAGACGTTATACGTTATACGTTATAAGTTATACGTTATACGTTATACGTTATACGTTATACGTTATGCGTTATAGGATATACGTTATACGTTATACGTTGTACGTTATAGGTTATACGTTATACGTTATACGTTATACGTTATACGTTATACGTTATACGTTATACGTTATACGTTATACGTTATACGTTATACGTTATACGTTATACGTTATACGTTATACGTTATACGTTATACGTTATACGTTATACGTTATGCGTTATAGGATATACGTTATACGTTATACGTTATACGTTATACGTTATACGTTATACGTTATACGTTATACGTTATACGTTATATGTTATACGTTATACGTTATACGTTATACGTTATACGTTATGCGTTATAGGGTATACGTTATACGTTATACGTTGTACGTTAGACGTTATACGTTATGCGTTATACGCTATACGTTATACGTTATACGTTATACGTTATACATTATACGTTATACGTTATACGTTATACGTTATGCGTTATAGGATATACGTTATACGTTATACGTTGTACGTTATACGTTATACGTTATACGTTATACGTTATACGTTATACGTTATACGTTAAACGTTGTACGTTATACGTTATACGTTATGCGTTATACGTTATACGTTATACGTCATACGTTATACGTTATACGTTATACGTTATACGTTATACGTTATACGTTATACGTTATACGTTATACGTAATACGTTATACGTTCTACGTTATACGTTATACGTTAAACGTTGTACGTTATACGTTATACGTTATACGTTATACGTTATACGTTATACGTTATACGTTATACGTTATGCGTTATAGGATATACGTTATACGTTATACGTTGTACGTTATACGTTATACGTTGTACGTTATACGTTCTACGTTATACATTATACGTTAAACGTTGTACGTTATACGTTATACGTCATAAGTTATACGTTATACGTTATACGTTATACGTTCTACGTTATACGTTATACGTTAAACGTTGTACGTTATACGTTATACGTTATACGTTATACGTTATACGTTATACGTTATGCGTTATACGTTATACGTTATACGTTATACGTTATACGTTATACGCTATACGTTGTACGTTATACGTTATACGTAATATGTAATGCGTCATACGTTTTACGTTAATCGTTGTACGTTATACGTTATACGCTATACGTTATACGTTATACGTTATACGTTATACGTTATACGTTATACGTTATCCGCTATACGTTATACGTTATACGTTATACGTTATACGTTATGGGTTATAGGATATACGTTATACGTTATACGTTGTACGTTATACGTTATACGTTGTACGTTATACGTTCTACGTTATACATTATACGTTATACGTTATACGTTATACGTAATGCGTCATAGGATATACGTTATACGTTATACGTTATACGTTATACGTTGTACGTTATACGTTATACGTTATACGTTATACGTTATACGTTATACGTTATACGTTATACGTTGGACGTTAGACGTTATACGTTATACGTTATACGCTATACGTTATACGTTATACGTTATAGGATATACGTTATACGTTATACGTTATACGTTATATGTTATACGTTATACGTTATACGACATACGTTATACGTTATACGTTAGACGTTATACGTTATACGCTATACGTTATACGTTATACGTTATACGTTATACGTTACACGTTATACGTTATACGTTATACGTTATACGTTATACGTTATACGTTATGCGTTATAGGATATACGTTATACGTTATACGTTGTACGTTATACGTTATACGTTGTACGTTATACGTCCTACGTTATACATTATACGTTAAACGTTGTACGTTATACGTTATACGTCATAAGTTATACGTTATACGTTATACGTTATACGTTCTACGTTATACGTTCTACGTTATACGTTATACGTTAAACGTTGTACGTTATACGTTATACGTTATACGTTATACGTTATACGTTATACGTTATACGTTTTGCGTTATACGTCATGCGATATACGTTATAAGTTATACGTTATACGTTATACGTTATACATTATACGTTATACGTTTTGCGTTATACGTCATGCGATATACGTTATAAGTTATACGTTATACGTTATACGTTATACATTATACGTTATACGTTATACGTTATACGTTATACGTTATACGTTATACGTTATACGTTATACGTTATACGTTATACGTTATACGTTATACATTATACGTTATACGTTATACGTTATACGTTATACGTTATACGTTATATGTTATACGTTATACGTTATACGACATACGTTATACGTTATACGTTAGACGTTATACGTTATACGTTATAAGTTATACGTTATACGTTATACGTTATACGTTATGCGTTATAGGATATACGTTATACGTTATACGTTGTACGTTATACGTTATACGTTGTACGTTATACGTTCTACGTTATACGTTATACGTTATACGTTATACGTTATACGTTATACGTTATACGTTATACGTTATACGTTATACGTTATACGTTGGACGTTAGACGTTATACGTTATACGTTATACGCTATACGTTATACGTTATACGTTATACGTTATACGTTATACGTTATACGTAGTACGTTATACGTTATACGTTATACGTTATACATTATACATTATACGTTATACGTTATACGTTATACGTTATGCGTTATAGGATATACGTTATACGTTATACGTTGTACGTTATACGTTATACGTTGTACGTTATACGTCCTACGTTATACATTATACGTTAAACTTTGTACGTTATACGTTATACGTCATAAGTTATACGTTATACGTTATACGTTATACGTTCTACGTTATACGTTATACGTTAAACGTTGTACGTTATACGTTATACGTTATACGTTATACGTTATACGTTATACGTTATGCGTTATACGTTATACGTTATACGTTATACGTTATACGTTATACGTTATACGTTATACGTTATACGTTATACGTTATACGTTATACGTTATACGTTATACGTTATACGTTATACGTAATATGTAATACATCATACGTTTTACGTTAATCGTTATACGTTATACGTTATACGCTATACGTTATACGTTATACGTCATACTTTATACGTTATACGTTATACGTTATACGTTATACGTTATACGTTATACGTTATACGTTATGCGTTATAGGATATACGTTATACGTTTTACGTTGTACGTTATACTTTATAAGTTACAGGTTATACGTTATACGTTGGACGTTATACGTTATACGTTATACGTTATACGCTGTACGTTATACGTTATACGTTATACGTTATACGTTATACGTTATACGTTATACGTTATACGTTATACGTTATGCGTTATAGGATATACGTTATACGTTTTACGTTGTACGTTATACTTTATAAGTTACAGGTTATACGTTATACGTTGGACGTTATACGTTATACGTTATACGTTATACGCTGTACGTTATACGTTATACGTTATACGTTATACGTTATACGTTGTACGTTATACGTTATACGTTATACGTTATACGTTATACGTTATACGTTATACGTTATACGTTATACGTTATACGTTATACATTATACGTTATACGTTATACGTTATACGTTATACGTTATACGTTATACGTTATACGACATACGTTATACGTTATACGTTATACGTTATACGTTATACGTTATACGTTATACGTTATACGTTATACGTTATACGTTATACGTTATACGTTATACGTTATACGTTATACGTTATACGTTATACGTTATACGTTATACGTTATACGTTATACGTTATACGTTATACGTTATACGTTATACGTTATGCGTTATAGGATATACGTTATGCGTTATACGTTATACGTTATACGTTATACGTAATATGTAATACGTCATACGTTTTACGTTAATCGTTATACGTTATACGTTATACGCTATACGTTATACGTTATACGTTATACGTTATACGTTATACGTTATACGTTATACGTTAGACGTTATACGTTGTACGTTATACGTTATACGTTATACGTTATACGCTATACGTTATACGTTATACGTTATACGCTATACGTTATACGTTATACGTTATACGCTATACGTTATACGTTATACGTTAGACGTTATACGTTGTACGTTATACGTTATACGTTATACGTTATACGCTATACGTTATACGTTATACGTTATACGTTATACGCTATACGTTGTACGTTATACGTTATACGTTATACGTTATACGTTATACGTTATACGTTATACGTTATACGTTATACGCTATACGTTATACGTTATACGTTATACGTTATACGTTATACGTTATACGTTATACGTTATACGTTATACGTTATACGTTATACGTTATACGTTATACGTTATATGTTATACGTTATACGTTATACGTTATACGTTATACGTTATACGTTATACGTTTTACGTTATACGTTATACGTTATACGCTATACGTTATACGTTATACGTTATACGTTATACGTTATACGTTATACGTTATACGTTATACGTTATACGTTATACGTTATACGTTATACGTTATACGTTATACGTTATACGTTATACGCTATACGTTATACGTTATACGTTATACGCTATACGTTATACGTTATACGTTAGACGTTATACGTTGTACGTTATACGTTATACGTTATACGTTATACGTTATACGCTATACGTTATACGTTATACGTTATACGCTTTACGTTATACGTTATACGTTATACGCTATACGTTATACGTTATACGTTAGACGTTATACGTTGTACATTATACGTTATACGTTATACGTTATACGCTATACGTTATACGTTATACGTTATACGCTATACGTTATACGTTATACGTTATACGCTATACGTTATACGTTATACGTTATACGTTATACGTTATACGTTATACGTTATACGTTATACGTTATACGTTACACGTTATACGTTATACGTTATACGTTATACGTTATACGTTATACGTTATACGTTATACGTTATACGTTATACGTTATACGTTATACGTTATACGTTATACGTTATACGTTATACGTTATACGTTATACGTTATACGTTATACGTTATACGTTATACGTTATACGTTATACGTTATACGTTATACGTTATACGTTATACGTTATACGTTATACGTTATACGTTATACGTTATACGTTATACGTTATACGTTATACGTTATATGTTATACGTTATACGTTATACGTTATACGTTATACGTTATACGTTATACGTTATACGTTATACGTTATACGTTATACGTTATGCGTTATACGTTATACGTTATACGTTATACGTTATACGTTATGCGTTATACGTTATACGTTATACGTTATACGTTATACGTTATACGTTATACGTTATATGTTATTCGTAATACGATATACGTGATACGTTATACGTTGTACGTTATACGTTATACGTTATACGTTATACATTATACGTTATACGTTATACGTTATGCGTTATACGTTATACGTTATACGTTTTACGTTATACGTTATACGTTATACGTTATACGTTGTACGTTATACGTTATAAGTTGTACGTTATACGATATACGTTATACGTTATTCTTTATACGTTCTTCGTTACACGTTATACGTTATACGTTGTACGTTATACGTTTTACGTTGAATGTTATACTTTATACGTAGCATGTAATGCGTCATACGTTTTACGTTATTCGTTATACGTTTTTCGTTACAAGTTATACGTTATACGTTATACGTTATACGTTATACGATATACGTTATACGTTATACGTTATACGTTATACGTTATACGTTATACTTTATACGTTATAGGTGTTACGTTATACGTTATACGTTATACGTTATTCGTAATACGTTATACGTTATACGTTATACGTTATACGTTATACGTTATACGTTATACGTTATACGTTATACGTTATACGTTATACGTTATACGTTATACGTTATACGTTATACGTTATACGTTACACGTTATACGTTACACGTTATACGTTATACGTTATACGTTATACGTTATACGTTATACGTTATACGTTATACGTTATTCGTAATACGTTATACGTGGTACGTTATACGTTGTACGTTATACGTTATACGTTATACGTTATACGTTATACGTTATACGTTATACGTTATACGTTATACGTTATACGTTTTACGTTATACGTTATACGTTATACGTTATACGTTGTACGTTATACGTTATAAGTTGTACGTTATACGATATACGTTATACGTTATTCTTTATACGTTCTTCGTTACACGTTATACGTTATACGTTGTACGTTATACGTTTTACGTTGAATGTTATACTTTATACGTAGCATGTAATGCGTCATACGTTTTACGTTATTCGTTATACGTTTTTCGTTACAAGTTATACGTTATACGTTATACGTTATACGTTATACGATATACGTTATACGTTATACGTTATACGTTATACGTTATACGTTATACTTTATACGTTATAGGTGTTACGTTATACGTTATATGTTATACGTTATTCGTAATACGTTATACGTGATACGTTATACGTTGTACGTTATACGTTATACGGTATACGTTATACGCTATACATTATACGTCATACGTTATACATTACATGTTATACGTTATACGTTATACGTTATACGTCATAGGTTATACGTTATACGTTATACGTTATACGTTATACGTTATACGTTATACGTTATACGTTATAGGTCATAGGTTATACGTTAAACGTTATACGTTATGCGTTATACGTTATACGTTATACGTTATACGTTATGCGTTATACGTTGTACGATATTCGTTATACGTTATACGTTATTAGTTATACGTTATACGGTATACGTTATACGTTGTGCGTTACATGTTATACGTTATACGTTATACGTTATACGATATACGTTATACGTTATACGTTATACGTTATACGTTATACGTTATACGTTATACGTTATAGGCTATACGTTACATGTTATACGTTATACATTATACGTTATACGTTATACGTTATACGTTATACGTTATACGTTATACATTATACGTTATACGTTATACGTTATACGTTATACGTTATATGTTATACGTCATACGTTATACGTTATACGTTATACGTTATACGTTATACGTTATACGTTATACGTTATACGTTATACGTTATACGTTATATGTTATACGTTATACGTTATACGTTATACGTTATACGTTATACGTTATACGTTATACGTTATACGTTATACGTTATTCGTTATACGTTATACGTTATACGTTATACGTTATACTTTATACGTTATACGTTATACGTTATACGTTATACGTTATACGTTATACGTTAAACGTTGTACGTTATACGTTATACGTTATACGTTATACGTTATACGTTATACGTTATACGTTATACGTTATACGTTATACCTTATACGTTATACGTTATACGTTATACGTTATACATTATACGTTATACGTTGAACGTTGTACGATATACGTTATACGTTATACGTTATGCGTTATAGGATATACGTTATACGTTATACGTCATACGTTATTCGTTATACGTTATACGTTATACGTTATGCGTTATAGGATATACGTTATACGTTATACGTTGTACGTTATACGTTATACGTTATACGTTATACGTTATACGTTATACGTTATACGTTATACGTTATACGTTATACGTTAAACGTTGTACGTTATACGTTATACGTTATACGTTATACGTTATTCGTTATACGTTATACGTTATACGTTATACGTTATACGTTATGCGTTATAGGATATACGTTATACGTTATACGTTGTACGTTATACGTTATACGTTATACGTTATATGTTATACGTCATGCGATATACGTTATACGTTATTCGTTATACGGTATACGTTAAACGTTGTACGTTATACGTTATACGTTATACGTTATACGTTATACGTTGGACGTTATACATTATACGTTATACGTTATACGCCATACGTTATACGTTATACGTTATACGTTATACGTTATACGTTATACGTTATACGTTATACGTTATACGTTATACGTTATACGTTATACGTTATACGTTATACGTTATACGTTATACGTTATACGTTACACGTTATACGTTATACGTTATACTGTTTACGTTATAAGTTATACGTTATACGTTATACGTTATACGTTATACGTTATACGTTATACGTTATACGTTATACGTTATACGTTATACGTTATACGTTATACGTTATGCGTTATAGGATATACATTATACGTTATACGTTGTACGTTATACGTTATACGTTATATGTTATACGTCATGCGATATACGTTATACGTTATTCGTTATACGGTATACGTTAAACGTTGTACGTTAGACGTTATACGTTATACGTTATACGTTATACGTTATACGTTATACGTTATACTTTATACGTCATAGGTTATACGTTATACGTTATACGTTATACGTTATACATTATACGTTATAAGTTATACGTTGTACGTTATACGTTGTACGTTATACGTTATACGTTAGACGCTATACGTTATACGTTATACGTTATACGTTATACGTTATACGTTATACGTTGTACGTTAAACGTTGTACGCTATACGTTATACGTTATACGTTAGACGTTATACGTTGTACGTTATACGTTATACGTTATACGTTATACGCTATACGTTATACGTTATACGTTATACGCTATACGTTATACGTTATACGTTATACGATATACGTTATACGTTATACGTTATACGTTATACGTTATACGTTATACGTTATACGTTATACGTTATACGTTATACGTTATACGTTATACGTTATACGTTATACGTTATACGTTATACGTTATACGTTATACGTTATACGTTATACGTTATACGTTATACGTTATACGTTATACGTTATACGTTATACGTTATACGTTATACGTTATACGTTATACGTTATACGTTATACGTTATACGTTATACGTTATACGTTATACGTTATACGTTATACGTTATACGTTATACGTTATACGTTATACGTTATACGTTATGCGTTATACGTTATACGTTATACGTTATACGTTATACGTTATACGTTATACGTTATACGTTATTCGTAATACGTTATACGTCATACGTTATACGTTATACGTTATACGTTATACGTTATACGTTATACGTTGTACGTTATACGTTATACGTTGTACGTTATACGTTATACGTTATACGTTATACGTTAGACGTTGTACGTTATACGTTATACGTTATACTTTATACGTTATACGCTATACGTTACACGTTATATGTTATACGTCATGCGATATACGTTATACGTTATTCGTTATACGGTATACGTTAAACGTTGTACGTTATACGTTATACGTTGTACGTTATACGTTATACGTTGGACGTTAGACGTTATACGTTATACGTTATACGCTATACGTTATACGTTATACGTTATACGTTATACGTAGTACGTTATACGTTATACGTTATACGTTATACGTTATACGTTATACGTTATACGTTATACGTTATACGTTATACGTTATACGTTATACGTTATGCGTTATAGGATATACGTTATACGTTATACGTTGTACGTTATACGTTATACGTTGTACGTTATACGTTCTACGTTATACATTATACGTTAAACGTTGTACGTTATAAGTTATACGTCATACGTTATACGTTATACGTTATACGTTATACGTTCTACGTTATACGTTATACGTTAAACGTTGTACGTTATACGTTATACGTTATACGTTATACGTTATACGTTATACGTTATGCGTTATACGTTATACGTTATACGTTATACGTTATGCGTTATACGTTATACGTTATACGTTATACGTTATACGTTATACGTTATACGTTATACGTTATACGTTATACGTTATACGTTATACGTAATATGTAATACGTCATACGTTTTACGTTAATCGTTATACGTTATACGTTATACGCTATACGTTATACGTTATACGTTATACGTTATACGTTATACGTTATACGTTATACGTTATACGTTATACGTTATACGTTATACGTTATACGTTATACGTTATACGTTATACGTTATACGTTATACGTTATACGTTATACGTCATACTTTATACGTTATACGTTATACGTTATACGTTATACGTTATACGTTATACGTTATACGTTATGCGTTATAGGATATACGTTATACGTTATACGTTGTACGTTATACTTTATACGTTATACGTCATACGTTATACGTTGGACGTTATACGTTATACGTTATACGTTATACGCTATACGTTATGCGTTATGCGTTATACGTTATACGTTATACGTTGTACGTTATACGTTATACGTTATACGTTATACGTTATACGTTATACGTTATACGTTATACGTTATACGTTACACGTTATACGTTATACGTTATACGTTATACGTTATACGTTATACGTTATACGTTATACGTTATTCGTAATATGTTATACGTGGTACGTTATACGTTGTACGTTATACGTTATACGTTATACGTTATACGTTATACGTTATACGTTATACGTTATACGTTATACGTTATACGTTTTACGTTATACGTTATACGTTATACGTTATACGTTGTACGTTATACGTTATAAGTTGTACGTTATACGATATACGTTATACGTTATTCTTTATACGTTCTTCGTTACACGTTATACGTTATACGTTGTACGTTATACGTTTTACGTTGAATGTTATACTTTATACGTAGCATGTAATGCGTCATACGTTTTACGTTATTCGTTATACGTTTTTCGTTACAAGTTATACGTTATACGTTATACGTTATACGTTATACGATATACGTTATACGTTATACGTTATACGTTATACGTTATACGTTATACTTTATACGTTATAGGTGTTACGTTATACGTTATATGTTATACGTTATTCGTAATACGTTATACGTGATACGTTATACGTTGTACGTTATACGTTATACGGTATACGTTATACGCTATACATTATACGTTATACGTTATACATTACATGTTATACGTTATACGTTATACGTTATACGTCATAGGTTATACGTTATACGTTATACGTTATACGTTATACGTTATACGTTATACGTTATACGTTATAGGTCATAGGTTATACGTTAAACGTTATACGTTATGCGTTATACGTTATACGTTATACGTTATACGTTATGCGTTATACGTTGTACGATATTCGTTATACGTTATACGTTATTAGTTATACGTTATACGGTATACGTTATACGTTGTGCGTTACATGTTATACGTTATACGTTATACGTTATACGATATACGTTATACGTTATACGTTATACGTTATACGTTATACGTTATACGTTATACGTTATAGGCTATACGTTACATGTTATACGTTATACATTATACGTTATACGTTATACGTTATACGTTATACGTTATACGTTATACATTATACGTTATACGTTATACGTTATACGTTATACGTTATATGTTATACGTCATACGTTATACGTTATACGTTATACGTTATACGTTATACGTTATACGTTATACGTTATACGTTATACGTTATACGTTATATGTTATACGTTATACGTTATACGTTATACGTTATACGTTATACGTTATACGTTATACGTTATACGTTATACGTTATTCGTTATACGTTATACGTTATACGTTATACGTTATACTTTATACGTTATACGTTATACGTTATACGTTATACGTTATACGTTATACGTTAAACGTTGTACGTTATACGTTATACGTTATACGTTATACGTTATACGTTATACGTTATACGTTATACGTTATACGTTATACCTTATACGTTATACGTTATACGTTATACGTTATACATTATACGTTATACGTTGAACGTTGTACGATATACGTTATACGTTATACGTTATGCGTTATAGGATATACGTTATACGTTATACGTCATACGTTATTCGTTATACGTTATACGTTATACGTTATGCGTTATAGGATATACGTTATACGTTATACGTTGTACGTTATACGTTATACGTTATACGTTATACGTTATACGTTATACGTTATACGTTATACGTTATACGTTATACGTTATACGTTAAACGTTGTACGTTATACGTTATACGTTATACGTTATACGTTATTCGTTATACGTTATACGTTATACGTTATACGTTATACGTTATGCGTTATAGGATATACGTTATACGATATACGTTGTACGTTATACGTTATACGTTATACGTTATATGTTATACGTCATGCGATATACGTTATACGTTATTCGTTATACGGTATACGTTAAACGTTGTACGTTATACGTTATACGTTATACGTTATACGTTATACGTTGGACGTTATACATTATACGTTATACGTTATACGCCATACGTTATACGTTATACGTTATACGTTATACGTTATACGTTATACGTTATACGTTATACGTTATACGTTATACGTTATACGTTATACGTTATACGTTATACGTTATACGTTATACGTTATACGTTACACGTTATACGTTATACGTTATACTGTTTACGTTATAAGTTATACGTTATACGTTATACGTTATACGTTATACGTTATACGTTATACGTTATACGTTATACGTTATACGTTATGCGTTATAGGATATACATTATACGTTATACGTTGTACGTTATACGTTATACGTTATATGTTATACGTCATGCGATATACGTTATACGTTATTCGTTATACGGTATACGTTAAACGTTGTACGTTAGACGTTATACGTTATACGTTATACGTTATACGTTATACGTTATACGTTATACTTTATACGTCATAGGTTATACGTTATACGTTATACGTTATACGTTATACATTATACGTTATAAGTTATACGTTGTACGTTATACGTTGTACGTTATACGTTATACGTTAGACGCTATACGTTATACGTTATACGTTATACGTTATACGTTATACGTTATACGTTGTACGTTAAACGTTGTACGCTATACGTTATACGTTATACGTTAGACGTTATACGTTGTACGTTATACGTTATACGTTATACGTTATACGCTATACGTTATACGTTATACGTTATACGCTATACGTTATACGTTATACGTTATACGATATACGTTATACGTTATACGTTATACGTTATACGTTATACGTTATACGTTATACGTTATACGTTATACGTTATACGTTATACGTTATACGTTATACGTTATACGTTATACGTTATACGTTATACGTTATACGTTATACGTTATACGTTATACGTTATACGTTATACGTTATACGTTATACGTTATACGTTATACGTTATACGTTATACGTTATACGTTATACGTTATACGTTATACGTTATACGTTATACGTTATACGTTATACGTTATACGTTATACGTTATACGTTATACGTTATACGTTATACGTTATACGTTATACGTTATACGTTATACGTTATACGTTATACGTTATACGTTATACGTTATGCGTTATACGTTATACGTTATACGTTATACGTTATACGTTATACGTTATACGTTATACGTTATACGTTATTCGTAATACGTTATACGTCATACGTTATACGTTATACGTTATACGTTATACGTTATACGTTATACGTTGTACGTTATACGTTATACGTTGTACGTTATACGTTATACGTTATACGTTATACGTTAGACGTTGTACGTTATACGTTATACGTTATACTTTATACGTTATACGCTATACGTTATACGTTATATGTTATACGTCATGCGATATACGTTATACGTTATTCGTTATACGGTATACGTTAAACGTTGTACGTTATACGTTATACGTTGTACGTTATACGTTATACGTTGGACGTTAGACGTTATACGTTATACGTTATACGCTATACGTTATACGTTATACGTTATACGTTATACGTAGTACGTTATACGTTATACGTTATACGTTATACGTTATACGTTATACGTTATACGTTATACGTTATACGTTATACGTTATACGTTATACGTTATGCGTTATAGGATATACGTTATACGTTATACGTTGTACGTTATACGTTATACGTTGTACGTTATACGTTCTACGTTATACATTATACGTTAAACGTTGTACGTTATAAGTTATACGTCATACGTTATACGTTATACGTTATACGTTATACGTTATACGTTATGCGTTATACGTTATACGTTATACGTTATACGTTATACGTTATACGTTATACGTTATACGTTATACGTTATACGTTATACGTTATACGTAATATGTAATACGTCATACGTTTTACGTTAATCGTTATACGTTATACGTTATACGCTATACGTTATACGTTATACGTTATACGTTATACGTTATACGTTATACGTTATACGTTATACGTTATACGTTATACGTTATACGTTATACGTTATACGTTATACGTTATACGTTATACGTTATACGTTATACGTTATACTTTATACGTCATACTTTATACGTTATACGTTATACGTTATACGTTATACGTTATACGTTATACGTTATGCGTTATAGGATATACGTTATACGTTATATGTTGTACGTTATACTTTATACGTTATACGTCATACGTTATACGTTGGACGTTATACGTTATACGTTATACGTTATACGCTATACGTTATGCGTTATACGTTATACGTTATACGTTATACGTTGTACGTTATACGTTATACGTTATACGTTATACGTTATACGTTATACGTTATACGTTATACGTTATACGTTATACGTTATACGTTATACGTTATACGTTATACGTTATACGTTATACGTTATACGTTATACGTTATACGTTATACGTTATACGTTATACGTTATACGTTATACGTTATACGTTATACGTTATACGTCATACTTTATACGTTATACGTTATACGTTATACGTTATACGTTATACGTTATACCTTATGCGTTATAGGATATACGTTATACGTTATACGTTGTACGTTATACTTTATACGTTATACGTCATACGTTATACGTTGGACGTTATACGTTATACGTTATACGTTATACGCTATACGTTATGCGTTATACGTTATACGTTATACGTTATACGTTGTACGTTATACGTTATACGTTATACGTTATACGTTATACGTTATACGTTATACGTTATACGTTATACGTTATACGTTATACGTTATACGTTATACGTTATACGTTATACGTTATACGTTATACGTTATACGTTATACGTTATACGTTATACGTTATACGACATACGTTATACGTTATACGTTATACGTTATACGTTATACGTTATACGTTATACGTTATACGTTATACGTTATACGTTATACGTTATACGTTATACGTTATACGTTATACGTTATGCGTTATAGGATATACGTTATACGTTATACGTTATACGTTATACGTTGTACGTTATACGTTATACGTTATACGTTATACGTTATACGTTCTACGTTATACGTTATACGTTATACGTTAAACGTTGTACGTTATACGTTATACGTTATACGTTATACGTTATACGTTATACGTTATGCGTTATACGTTATACGTTATACGTTATACGTTATACGTTATACGTTATACGTTATACGTTATACGTTATACGTTATACGTTATACGTTATACGTTATACGTTATACGTTATACGTTATACGTTATACGTTATACGTTATACGTTATACGTTATACGTTACACGTTATACGTTATACGTTATACGTTATACGTTATACGTTATACGTTATACGTTATACGTTATTCGTAATACGTTATACGTGGTACGTTATACGTTGTACGTTATACATTATACGTTATACGTTATACGTTATACGTTATACGTTATACGTTATACGTTATACGTTATACGTTTTACGTTATACGTTATACGTTATACGTTATACGTTGTACGTTATACGTTATAAGTTGTACGTTATACGATATACGTTATAGGTTATTCTTTATACGTTCTTCGTTACACGTTATACGTTATACGTTGTACGTTATACGTTTTACGTTGAATGTTATACTTTATACGTAGCATGTAATGCGTCATACGTTTTACGTTATTCGTTATACGTTTTTCGTTACAAGTTATACGTTATACGTTATACGTTATACGTTATACGATATACGTTATACGTTATACGTTATACGTTATACGTTATACGTTATACTTTATACGTTATAGGTGTTACGTTATACGTTATATGTTATACGTTATTCGTAATACGTTATACGTGATACGTTATACGTTGTACGTTATACGTTATACGGTATACGTTATACGCTATACATTATACGTTATACGTTATACATTACATGTTATACGTTATACGTTATACGTTATACGTCATAGGTTATACGTTATACGTTATACGTTATACGTTATACGTTATACGTTATACGTTATACGTTATAGGTCATAGGTTATACGTTAAACGTTATACGTTATGCGTTATACGTTATACGTTATACGTTATACGTTATGCGTTATACGTTGTACGATATTCGTTATACGTTATACGTTATTAGTTATACGTTATACGGTATACGTTATACGTTGTGCGTTACATGTTATACGTTATACGTTATACGTTATACGATATACGTTATACGTTATACGTTATACGTTATACGTTATACGTTATACGTTATACGTTATAGGCTATACGTTACATGTTATACGTTATACATTATACGTTATACGTTATACGTTATACGTTATACGTTATACATTATACGTTATACGTTATACGTTATACGTTATACGTTATATGTTATACGTCATACGTTATACGTTATACGTTATACGTTATACGTTATACGTTATACGTTATACGTTATACGTTATACGTTATACGTTATATGTTATACGTTATACGTTATACGTTATACGTTATACGTTATACGTTATACGTTATACGTTATACGTTATACGTTATTCGTTATACGTTGTACGTTATACGTTATACGTTATACGTTATACTTTATACGTTATACGTTATACGTTATACGTTATACGTTATACGTTATACGTTATACGTTAAACGTTGTACGTTATACGTTATACGTTATACGTTATACGTTATACGTTATACGTTATACGTTATACGTTATACGTTATACCTTATACGTTATACGTTATACGTTATACGTTATACATTATACGTTATACGTTGAACGTTGTACGATATACGTTATACGTTATACGTTATGCGTTATAGGATATACGTTATACGTTATACGTCATACGTTATTCGTTATACGTTATACGTTATACGTTATGCGTTATAGGATATACGTTATACGTTATACGTTGTACGTTATACGTTATACGTTATACGTTATACGTTATACGTTATACGTTATACGTTATACGTTATACGTTATACGTTAAACGTTGTACGTTATACGTTATACGTTATACGTTATACGTTATTCGTTATACGTTATACGTTATACGTTATACGTTATACGTTATACGTTATGCGTTATAGGATATACGTTATACGTTATACGTTGTACGTTATACGTTATACGTTATACGTTATATGTTATACGTCATGCGATATACGTTATACGTTATTCGTTATACGGTATACGTTAAACGTTGTACGTTATACGTTATACGTTATACGTTATACGTTATACGTTGGACGTTATACATTATACGTTATACGTTATACGCCATACGTTATACGTTATACGTTATACGTTATACGTTATACGTTATACGTTATACGTTATACGTTATACGTTATTCGTTATACGTTATACGTTATACGTTATACGTTATACGTTATACGTTATACGTTATACGTTACACGTTATACGTTATACGTTATACTGTTTACGTTATAAGTTATACGTTATACGTTATACGTTATACGTTATACGTTATACGTTATACGTTATACGTTATACGTTATACGTTATACGTTATACGTTATGCGTTATAGGATATACATTATACGTTATACGTTGTACGTTATACGTTATACGTTATATGTTATACGTCATGCGATATACGTTATACGTTATTCGTTATACGGTATACGTTAAACGTTGTACGTTAGACGTTATACGTTATACGTTATACGTTATACGTTATACGTTATACGTTATACGTTATACGTCATAGGTTATACGTTATACGTTATACGTTATACGTTATACATTATACGTTATAAGTTATACGTTGTACGTTATACGTTGTACGTTATACGTTATACGTTAGACGCTATACGTTATACGTTATACGTTATACGTTATACGTTATACGTTATACGTTGTACGTTAAACGTTGTACGCTATACGTTATACGTTATACGTTAGACGTTATACGTTGTACGTTATACGTTATACGTTATACATTATACGCTATACGTTATACGTTATACGTTATACGCTATACGTTATACGTTATACGTTATACGCTATACGTTATACGTTATACGTTATACGTTATACGTTATACGTTATACGTTATACGTTATACGTTATACGTTATACGTTATACGTTATACGTTATACGTTATACGTTATATGTTATACGTTATACGTTATACGTTATACGTTATACGTTATACGTTATACGTTATACGTTATACGTTATACGTTATACGTTATACGTTATGCGTTATACGTTATACGTTATACGTTATACGTTATACGTTATACGTTATACGTTATACGTTATACGTTATACGTTATACGTTATACGTTATACGTTATACGTTATACGTTATACGTTATACGTTATACGTTATACTTTATACGTTATACGTTATACGTTATGCGTTATACGTTATGCGTTATACGTTATACGTTATACGTTATACGTTATACGTTATACGTTATACGTTATACGTTATACGTTATACGTTATACGTTATTCGTAATACGTTATACGTCATACGTTATACGTTATACGTTATACGTTATACGTTATACGTTATACGTTGTACGTTATACGTTATACGTTGTACGTTATACGTTATACGTTATACGTTAGACGTTGTACGTTATACGTTATACGTTATACTTTATACGTTATACGCTATACGTTATACGTTATATGTTATACGTCATGCGATATACGTTATACGTTATTCGTTATACGGTATACGTTAAACGTTGTACGTTATACGTTATACGTTGTACGTTATACGTTATACGTTGGACGTTAGACGTTATACGTTATACGTTATACGTTATACGTTATACGTCATACGTTATTCGTTATACGTTATACGTTATACGTTATGCGTTATAGGATATACGTTATACGTTATACGTTGTACGTTATACGATATACGTTATACGTTATACGTTATACGTTATACGTTATACGTTATACGTTATACGTTATACGTTAAACGTTGTACGTTATACGTTATACGTTATACGTTATACGTTATTCGTTATACGTTATACGTTATACGTTATACGTTATACGTTATGCGTTATAGGATATACGTTATACGTTATACGTTGTACGTTATACGTTATACGTTATACGTTATATGTTATACGTCATGCGATATACGTTATACGTTATTCGTTATACGGTATACGTTAAACGTTGTACGTTATACGTTATACGTTATACGTTATACGTTATACGTTGGACGTTATACATTATACGTTATACGTTATACGCCATACGTTATACGTTATACGTTATACGTTATACGTTATACGTTATACGTTATACGTTATACGTTATACGTTATACGTTATACGTTATACGTTATACGTTATACGTTATACGTTATACGTTATACGTTATACGTTACACGTTATACGTTATACGTTATACTGTTTACGTTATAAGTTATACGTTATACGTTATACGTTATACGTTATACGTTATACGTTATACGTTATACGTTATACGTTATACGTTATACGTTAAACGTTGTACGTTATACGTTATACGTTATACGTTATACGTCATAGGTTATACGTTATACGTTATACGTTATACGTTATACATTATACGTTATAAGTTATACGTTGTACGTTATACGTTGTACGTTATACGTTATACGTTAGACGCTATACGTTATACGTTATACGTTATACGTTATACGTTATACGTTATACGTTGTACGTTAAACGTTGTACGCTATACGTTATACGTTATACGTTAGACGTTATACGTTGTACGTTATACGTTATACGTTATACGTTATACGCTATACGTTATACGTTATACGTTATACGCTATACGTTATACGTTATACGTTATACGCTATACGTTATACGTTATACGTTATACGTTATACGTTATACGTTATACGTTATACGTTATACGTTATACGTTATACGTTATACGTTATACGTTATACGTTATACGTTATACGTTATACGTTATACGTTATACGTTATACGTTATACGTTATACGTTATACGTTATACGTTATACGTTATACGTTATACGTTATACGTTATACGTTATACGTTATACGTTATACGTTATACGTTATACGTTATACGTTATACGTTATACGTTATACGTTATACGTTATACGTTATACGTTATACGTTATACGTTGTACGTTATACGTTATACGTTATACGTTATGCGTTATACGTTATGCGTTATACGTTATACGTTATACGTTATACGTTATACGTTATACGTTATACGTTATACGTTATACGTTATACGTTATACGTTATTCGTAATACGTTATACGTCATACGTTATACGTTATACGTTATACGTTATACGTTATACGTTATACGTTGTACGTTATACGTTATACGTTGTACGTTATACGTTATACGTTATACGTTAGACGTTGTACGTTATACGTTATACGTTATACTTTATACGTTATACGCTATACGTTATACGTTATATGTTATACGTCATGCGATATACGTTATACGTTATTCGTTATACGGTATACGTTAAACGTTGTACGTTATACGTTATACGTTGTACGTTATACGTTATACGTTGGACGTTAGACGTTATACGTTATACGTTATACGCTATACGTTATACGTTATACGTTATACGTTATACGTAGTACGTTATACGTTATACGTTATACGTTATACGTTATACGTTATACGTTATACGTTATACGTTATACGCTATACGTTATACGTTATACGTTATACGCTATACGTTATACGTTATACGTTATACGCTATACGTTATACGTTATACGTTATACGTTATACGTTATACGTTATACGTTATACGTTATACGTTATACGTTATACGTTATACGTTATACGTTATACGTTATACGTTATACGTTATACGTTATACGTTATACGTTATACGTTATACGTTATACGTTATACGTTATACGTTATACGTTATACGTTATACGTTATACGTTATACGTTATACGTTATACGTTATACGTTATACGTTATACGTTATACGTTATACGTTATACGTTATACGTTGTACGTTATACGTTATACGTTATACGTTATGCGTTATACGTTATGCGTTATACGTTATACGTTATACGTTATACGTTATACGTTATACGTTATACGTTATACGTTATACGTTATACGTTATACGTTATTCGTAATACGTTATACGTCATACGTTATACGTTATACGTTATACGTTATACGTTATACGTTATACGTTATACGTTATACGTTATACGTTATACGTTATACGTTGTACGTTATACGTTATACGTTATACGTTATGCGTTATACGTTATGCGTTATACGTTATACGTTATACGTTATACGTTATACGTTATACGTTATACGTTATACGTTATACGTTATACGTTATACGTTATTCGTAATACGTTATACGTCATACGTTATACGTTATACGTTATACGTTATACGTTATACGTTATACGTTGTACGTTATACGTTATACGTTGTACGTTATACGTTATACGTTATACGTTAGACGTTGTACGTTATACGTTATACGTTATACTTTATACGTTATACGCTATACGTTATACGTTATATGTTATACGTCATGCGATATACGTTATACGTTATTCGTTATACGGTATACGTTAAACGTTGTACGTTATACGTTATACGTTGTACGTTATACGTTATACGTTGGACGTTAGACGTTATACGTTATACGTTATACGCTATACGTTATACGTTATACGTTATACGTTATACGTAGTACGTTATACGTTATACGTTATACGTTATACGTTATACGTTATACGTTATACGTTATACGTTATACGTTATACGTTATACGTTATACGTTATACGTTATGCGTTATAGGATATACGTTATACGTTATACGTTGTACGTTATACGTTATACGTTGTACGTTATACGTTCTACGTTATACATTATACGTTAAACGTTGTACGATATAAGTTATACGTCATACGTTATACGTTATACGTTATACGTTATACGTTCTACGTTATACGTTATACGTTAAACGTTGTACGTTATACGATATACGTTATACGTTATACGTTATACGTTATACGTTATGCGTTATACGTTATACGTTATACGTTATACGTTATGCGTTATACGTTATACGTTATACGTTATACGTTATACGTTATACGTTATACGTTATACGTTATACGTTATACGTTATACGTTATACGTCATACTTTATACGTTATACGTTATACGTTATACGTTATACGTTATACGTTATACGTTATGCGTTATAGGATATACGTTATACGTTATACGTTGTACGTTATACTTTATACGTTATACGTCATACGTTATACGTTGGACGTTATACGTTATACGTTATACGTTATACGCTATACGTTATGCGTTATACGTTATACGTTATACGTTATACGTTGTACGTTATACGTTATACGTTATACGTTATACGTTATACGTTATACGTTATACGTTATACGTTATACGTTATACGTTATACGTTATACGTTATACGTTATACGTTATACGTTATACGTTATACGTTATACGTTATACGTTATACGTTATACGACATACGTTATACGTTATACGTTATACGTTATACGTTATACGTTATACGTTATACGTTATACGTTATACGTTATACGTTATACGTTATACGTTATACGTTATACGTTATACGTTATACGTTATACGTTATGCGTTATAGGATATACGTTATACGTTATACGTTATACGTTATACGTTGTACGTTATACGTTATACGTTATACGTTATACGTTATACGTTATACGTTATACGTTATACGTTATACGTTATACGTTATACGTTATACGTTATACGTTATACGTTATACGTTATACGTTATACATTATACGTTATACGTTATACGTTTTACGTTATACGTTATACGTTATACGTTATACGTTATACGACATACGTTATACGTTATACGTTATACGTTATACGTTATACGTTATACGTTATGCGTTATAGGATATACGTTACACGTTATACGTTGTACGTTATACGTTATACGTTGTACGCTAAACGTTCTACGTTATACATTATACGTTAAACGTTGTACGTTATACGTTATACGTCATACGTTATACGTTATACGTTATACGTTATACGTTATACGTTCTACGTTATACGTTATACGTTATACGTTAAACGTTGTACGTTATACGTTATACGTTATACGTTATACGTTATACGTTATACGTTATGCGTTATACGTTATACGTTATACGTTATAGGTTATACGTTATACGTTATACGTTATACGTTATACGTTATACGTTATACGTTATACGTTATACGTTATACGTTATACGTTATACGTAATATGTAATACGTCATACGTTTTACGTTAATCGTTATACGTTATATGTTATACGCTATGCGTTATACGTTATACGTTATACGTTATACGTTATACGTTATACGTTATACGTTATACGTTATACGTTATACGTTATACGTTATACGTTATACGTTATACGTTATACGTTGTACGTTATACGTTATACGTTATACGTTATACGTTACACGTTATACGTTATACGTTATACGTTATACGTTGGACGTTAGACGTTATACGTTATACGTTATACGCTATACGTTATACGTTATACGTTATACGTTATACGTAGTACGTTATACGTTATACGTTATACGTTATACGTTATACGTTATACGTTATACGTTATACGTTATACGTTATACGTTATACGTTATGCGTTATAGGATATACGTTATACGTTATACGTTGTACGTTATACGTTATACGTTGTACGTTATACGTTCTACGTTATACATTATACGTTAAACGTTGTACGTTACAAGTTATACGTCATACGTTATACGTTATACGTTATACGTTATACGTTCTACGTTCTACGTTATACGTTATACGTTAAACGTTGTACGTTATACGTTATACGTTATACGTTATACGTTATACGTTATACGTTATGCGTTATACGTTATACGTTATACGTTATACGTTATGCGTTATACGTTATACGTTATACGTTATACGTTATACGTTATACGTTATACGTTATACGTTATACGTTATACGTTATACGTTATACGTTATACGTAATATGTAATACGTCATACGTTTTACGTTAATCGTTATACGTTATACGTTATACGCTATACGTTATACGTTATACGTTATACGTTATACGTTATACGTTATACGTTATACGTTATACGTTATACGTTATACGTTATACGTTATACGTTATACGTTATACGTTATACGTTATACGTTATACGTTATACGTCATACTTTATACGTTATACGTTATACGTTATACGTTATACGTTATACGTTATACGTTATGCGTTATAGGATATACGTTATACGTTATACGTTGTACGTTATACTTTATACGTTATACGTTATACGTTATACGTTGGACGTTATACGTTATACGTTATACGTTATACGCTATACGTTATGCGTTATACGTTATACGTTATACGTTATACGTTGTACGTTATACGTTATACGTTATACGTTATACGTTATACGTTATACGTTATACGTTATACGTTATACGTTATACGTTATACGTTATACGTTATACGTTATACGTTATACGTTATACGTTATACGTTATACGTTATACGTTATACGTTATACGACATACGTTATACGTTATACGTTATACGTTATACGTTATACGTTATACGTTATACGTTATACGTTATACGTTATACGTTATACGTTATACGTTATACGTTATACGTTGTACGTTATACGTTATACGTTATACGTTATACGTTAGACGTTGTACGTTATACGTTATACGTTATACTTTATACGTTATACGCTATACGTTATACGTTATATGTTATACGTCATGCGATATACGTTATACGTTATTCGTTATACGGTATACGTTAAACGTTGTACGTTATACGTTATACGTTGTACGTTATACGTTATACGTTGGACGTTAGACGTTATACGTTATACGTTATACGTTATACGTTATACGTCATACGTTATTCGTTATACGTTATACGTTATACGTTATGCGTTATAGGATATACGTTATACGTTATACGTTGTACGTTATACGATATACGTTATACGTTATACGTTATACGTTATACGTTATACGTTATACGTTATACGTTATACGTTAAACGTTGTACGTTATACGTTATACGTTATACGTTATACGTTATTCGTTATACGTTATACGTTATACGTTATACGTTATACGTTATGCGTTATAAGATATACGTTATACGTTATACGTTGTACGTTATACGTTATACGTTATACGTTATATGTTATACGTCATGCGATATACGTTATACGTTATTCGTTATACGGTATACGTTAAACGTTGTACGTTATACGTTATACGTTATACGTTATACGTTATACGTTGGACGTTATACATTATACGTTATACGTTATACGCCATACGTTATACGTTATACGTTATACGTTATACGTTATACGTTATACGTTATACGTTATACGTTATACGTTATACGTTATACGTTATACGTTATACGTTATACGTTATACGTTATACGTTATACGTTATACGTTACACGTTATACGTTATACGTTATACTGTTTACGTTATAAGTTATACGTTATACGTTATACGTTATACGTTATACGTTATACGTTATACGTTATACGTTATACGTTATACGTTATACGTTAAACGTTGTACGTTATACGTTATACGTTATACGTTATACGTCATAGGTTATACGTTATACGTTATACGTTATACGTTATACATTATACGTTATAAGTTATACGTTGTACGTTATACGTTGTACGTTATACGTTATACGTTAGACGCTATACGTTATACGTTATACGTTATACGTTATACGTTATACGTTATACGTTGTACGTTAAACGTTGTACGCTATACGTTATACGTTATACGTTAGACGTTATACGTTGTACGTTATACGTTATACGTTATACGTTATACGCTATACGTTATACGTTATACGTTATACGCTATACGTTATACGTTATACGTTATACGCTATACGTTATACGTTATACGTTATACGTTATACGTTATACGTTATACGTTATACGTTATACGTTATACGTTATACGTTATACGTTATACGTTATACGTTATACGTTATACGTTATACGTTATACGTTATACGTTATACGTTATACGTTATACGTTATACGTTATACGTTATACGTTATACGTTATACGTTATACGTTATACGTTATACGTTATACGTTATACGTTATACGTTATACGTTATACGTTATACGTTATACGTTATACGTTATGCGTTATACGTTATACGTTATACGTTGTACGTTATACGTTATACGTTATACGTTATGCGTTATACGTTATGCGTTATACGTTATACGTTATACGTTATACGTTATACGTTATACGTTATACGTTATACGTTATACGTTATACGTTATACGTTATTCGTAATACGTTATACGTCATACGTTATACGTTATACGTTATACGTTATACGTTATACGTTATACGTTGTACGTTATACGTTATACGTTGTACGTTATACGTTATACGTTATACGTTAGACGTTGTACGTTATACGTTATACGTTATACTTTATACGTTATACGCTATACGTTATACGTTATATGTTATACGTCATGCGATATACGTTATACGTTATTCGTTATACGGTATACGTTAAACGTTGTACGTTATACGTTATACGTTGTACGTTATACGTTATACGTTGGACGTTAGACGTTATACGTTATACGTTATACGCTATACGTTATACGTTATACGTTATACGTTATACGTAGTACGTTATACGTTATACGTTATACGTTATACGTTATACGTTATACGTTATACGTTATACGTTATACGCTATACGTTATACGTTATACGTTATACGCTATACGTTATACGTTATACGTTATACGCTATACGTTATACGTTATACGTTATACGTTATACGTTATACGTTATACGTTATACGTTATACGTTATACGTTATACGTTATACGTTATACGTTATACGTTATACGTTATACGTTATACGTTATACGTTATACGTTATACGTTATACGTTATACGTTATACGTTATACGTTATACGTTATACGTTATACGTTATACGTTATACGTTATACGTTATACGTTATACGTTATACGTTATACGTTATACGTTATACGTTATACGTTATACGTTGTACGTTATACGTTGTACGTTATACGTTATGCGTTATACGTTATGCGTTATACGTTATGCGTTATACGTTATACGTTATACGTTATACGTTATACGTTATACGTTATACGTTATACGTTATACGTTATTCGTAATACGTTATACGTCATACGTTATACGTTATACGTTATACGTTATACGTTATACATTATACGTTATACGTTATACGTTATACGTTATACGTTATACGTTGTACGTTATACGTTATACGTTATACGTTATGCGTTATACGTTATGCGTTATACGTTATACGTTATACGTTATACGTTATACGTTATACGTTATACGTTATACGTTATACGTTATACGTTATACGTTATTCGTAATACGTTATACGTCATACGTTATACGTTATACGTTATACGTTATACGTTATACGTTATACGTTGTACGTTATACGTTATACGTTGTACGTTATACGTTATACGTTATACGTTAGACGTTGTACGTTATACGTTATACGTTATACTTTATACGTTATACGCTATACGTTATACGTTATATGTTATACGTCATGCGATATACGTTATACGTTATTCGTTATACGGTATACGTTAAACGTTGTACGTTATACGTTATACGTTGTACGTTATACGTTATACGTTGGACGTTAGACGTTATACGTTATACGTTATACGCTATACGTTATACGTTATACGTTATACGTTATACGTAGTACGTTATACGTTATACGTTATACGTTATACGTTATACGTTATACGTTATACGTTATACGTTATACGTTATACGTTATACGTTATACGTTATACGTTATGCGTTATAGGATATACGTTATACGTTATACGTTGTACGTTATACGTTATACGTTGTACGTTATACGTTCTACGTTATACATTATACGTTAAACGTTGTACGATATAAGTTATACGTCATACGTTATACGTTATACGTTATACGTTATACGTTCTACGTTATACGTTATACGTTAAACGTTGTACGTTATACGATATACGTTATACGTTATACGTTATACGTTATACGTTATGCGTTATACGTTATACGTTATACGTTATACGTTATGCGTTATACGTTATACGTTATACGTTATACGTTATACGTTATACGTTATACGTTATACGTTATACGTTATACGTTATACGTTATACGTCATACTTTATACGTTATACGTTATACGTTATACGTTATACGTTATACGTTATACGTTATGCGTTATAGGATATACGTTATACGTTATACGTTGTACGTTATACTTTATACGTTATACGTCATACGTTATACGTTGGACGTTATACGTTATACGTTATACGTTATACGCTATACGTTATGCGTTATACGTTATACGTTATACGTTATACGTTGTACGTTATACGTTATACGTTATACGTTATACGTTATACGTTATACGTTATACGTTATACGTTATACGTTATACGTTATACGTTATACGTTATACGTTATACGTTATACGTTATACGTTATACGTTATACGTTATACGTTATACGTTATACGACATACGTTATACGTTATACGTTATACGTTATACGTTATACGTTATACGTTATACGTTATACGTTATACGTTATACGTTATACGTTATACGTTATACGTTATACGTTATACGTTATACGTTATACGTTATGCGTTATAGGATATACGTTATACGTTATACGTTATACGTTATACGTTGTACGTTATACGTTATACGTTATACGTTATACGTTATACGTTATACGTTATACGTTATACGTTATACGTTATACGTTATACGTTATACGTTATACGTTATACGTTATACGTTATACGTTATACATTATACGTTATACGTTATACGTTTTACGTTATACGTTATACGTTATACGTTATACGTTATACGACATACGTTATACGTTATACGTTATACGTTATACGTTATACGTTATACGTTATGCGTTATAGGATATACGTTACACGTTATACGTTGTACGTTATACGTTATACGTTGTACGCTAAACGTTCTACGTTATACATTATACGTTAAACGTTGTACGTTATACGTTATACGTCATACGTTATACGTTATACGTTATACGTTATACGTTATACGTTCTACGTTATACGTTATACGTTATACGTTAAACGTTGTACGTTATACGTTATACGTTATACGTTATACGTTATACGTTATACGTTATGCGTTATACGTTATACGTTATACGTTATAGGTTATACGTTATACGTTATACGTTATACGTTATACGTTATACGTTATACGTTATACGTTATACGTTATACGTTATACGTTATACGTAATATGTAATACGTCATACGTTTTACGTTAATCGTTATACGTTATATGTTATACGCTATGCGTTATACGTTATACGTTATACGTTATACGTTATACGTTATACGTTATACGTTATACGTTATACGTTATACGTTATACGTTATACGTTATACGTTATACGTTATACGTTGTACGTTATACGTTATACGTTATACGTTATACGTTACACGTTATACGTTATACGTTATACGTTATACGTTGGACGTTAGACGTTATACGTTATACGTTATACGCTATACGTTATACGTTATACGTTATACGTTATACGTAGTACGTTATACGTTATACGTTATACGTTATACGTTATACGTTATACGTTATACGTTATACGTTATACGTTATACGTTATACGTTATGCGTTATAGGATATACGTTATACGTTATACGTTGTACGTTATACGTTATACGTTGTACGTTATACGTTCTACGTTATACATTATACGTTAAACGTTGTACGTTACAAGTTATACGTCATACGTTATACGTTATACGTTATACGTTATACGTTCTACGTTCTACGTTATACGTTATACGTTAAACGTTGTACGTTATACGTTATACGTTATACGTTATACGTTATACGTTATACGTTATGCGTTATACGTTATACGTTATACGTTATACGTTATGCGTTATACGTTATACGTTATACGTTATACGTTATACGTTATACGTTATACGTTATACGTTATACGTTATACGTTATACGTTATACGTAATATGTAATACGTCATACGTTTTACGTTAATCGTTATACGTTATACGTTATACGCTATACGTTATACGTTATACGTTATACGTTATACGTTATACGTTATACGTTATACGTTATACGTTATACGTTATACGTTATACGTTATACGTTATACGTTATACGTTATACGTTATACGTTATACGTTATACGTCATACTTTATACGTTATACGTTATACGTTATACGTTATACGTTATACGTTATACGTTATGCGTTATAGGATATACGTTATACGTTATACGTTGTACGTTATACTTTATACGTTATACGTTATACGTTATACGTTGGACGTTATACGTTATACGTTATACGTTATACGCTATACGTTATGCGTTATACGTTATACGTTATACG
This sequence comes from Ptiloglossa arizonensis, assembly GCF_051014685.1. Taxonomy (NCBI): domain Eukaryota; kingdom Metazoa; phylum Arthropoda; class Insecta; order Hymenoptera; family Colletidae; genus Ptiloglossa; species Ptiloglossa arizonensis. The sequence continues at coordinate 1,293,417 of NW_027478440.1, read as the reverse complement.
TTATACGTTGTACGTTATACGTTATACGTTATACGTTATACGTTATACGTTATACGTTATACGTTATACGTTATACGTTATACGTTATACGTTATACGTTATACGTTATACGTTATACGTTATACGTTATACGTTATACGACATACGTTATACGTTATACGTTATACGTTATACGTTATACGTTATACGTTATACGTTATACGTTATACGTTATACGTTATACGTTATACGTTATACGTTATACGTTATGCGTTATAGGATATACGTTATACGTTATACGTTATACGTTATACGTTGTACGTTATACGTTATACGTTATACGTTATACGTTATACGTTATACGTTATACGTTATACGTTATACGTTATACGTTATACGTTATACGTTATACGTTATACGTTATACATTATACGTTATACGTTATACGTTATACGTTATACGTTATACGTTATACGTTATACGTTATACGACATACGTTATACGTTATACGTTATACGTTATACGTTATACGTTATACGTTATGCGTTATACGTTATGCGTTATACGTTATGCGTTATACGTTATGCGTTATACGTTATACGTTATACGTTATGCGTTATAGGATATACGTTATACGTTATACGTTATACGTTATACGTTATACGTTATACGTTATACGTTATACGCTATACGTTATACGTTATACGTTGTACGTTATACGTTATACGTTATACGTTATACGACATACGTTATACGTTATACGTTATACGTTATACGTTATACGTTATACGATATGCGTTATACGTTACGCGTTATACGTTATGCGTTATACGTTATGCGTTATACGTTATACGTTATACGTTATGCGTTATAGGATATACGTTATACGTTATACGTTATACGTTATACGTTATACGTTATACGTTATACGTTATACGTTATACGTTATACATTATACGTTATACGTTATACGTTGGACGTTATACGTTATACGTTATACGTTATACGCTATACGTTATGCGTTATACGTTATACGTTATACGTTATACGTTGTACGTTATACGTTATACGTTATACGTTATACGTTATACGTTATACGTTATACGTTATACGTTATACGTTATACGTTATACGTTATACGTTATACGTTATACGTTATACGTTATACATTATACGTTATACGTTATACGTTATACGTTATACGTTATACGTTATACGTTATACGACATACGTTATACGTTATACGTTATACGTTATACGTTATACGTTATACGTTATACGTTATACGTTATACGTTATACGTTATACGTTATACGTTATACGTTATGCGTTATAGGATATACGTTATACGTTATACGTTGTACGTTATACGTTATACATTATACGTTATACGTTATACGTTGGACGTTATACGTTATACGTTATACGTTATACGCTATACGATATACGTTATACGTTATACGTTATACGTTATACGTTATACGTTATACGTTATACGTTATACGTTATACGTTATACGTTATACGTTATACGTTATACGTTATACGTTATACGTTATACGTAATACGTTGTACGTTATACGTTATACGTTATACGTTATACGTTATACGTTGGACGTTATACGTTATACGTTATACGTTATACGCTATACGTTATGCGTTATACGTTATACGTTATACGTTATACGTTGTACGTTATACGTTATACGTTATACGTTATACGTTATACGTTATACGTTATACGTTATACGTTATACGTTATACGTTATACGTTATACGTTATACGTTATACGTTATACGTTATACGTTATACGTTATACGACATACGTTATACGTTATACGTTATACGTTATACGTTATACGTTATACGTTATACGTTATACGTTATACGTTATACGTTATACGTTATACGTTATACGTTATACGTTATGCGTTATAGGATATACGTTATACGTTATACGTTATACGTTATACGTTGTACGTTATACGTTATACGTTATACGTTATACGTTATACGTTATACGTTATACGTTATACGTTATACGTTATACGTTATACGTTATACGTTATACGTTATACGTTATACATTATACGTTATACGTTATACGTTATACGTTATACGTTATACGTTATACGTTATACGTTATACGACATACGTTATACGTTATACGTTATACGTTATACGTTATACGTTATACGTTATGCGTTATACGTTATGCGTTATACGTTATGCGTTATACGTTATGCGTTATACGTTATACGTTATACGTTATGCGTTATAGGATATACGTTATACGTTATACGTTATACGTTATACGTTATACGTTATACGTTATACGTTATACGCTATACGTTATACGTTATACGTTGTACGTTATACGTTATACGTTATACGTTATACGACATACGTTATACGTTATACGTTATACGTTATACGTTATACGTTATACGATATGCGTTATACGTTACGCGTTATACGTTATGCGTTATACGTTATGCGTTATACGTTATACGTTATACGTTATGCGTTATAGGATATACGTTATACGTTATACGTTATACGTTATACGTTATACGTTATACGTTATACGTTATACGTTATACGTTATACATTATACGTTATACGTTATACGTTATACGTTATACGTTATACGTTATACGTTATACGACATACGTTATACGTTATACGTTATACGTTATACGTTATACGTTATACGTTATACGTTATACGTTATACGTTATACGTTATACGTTATACGTTATACGTTATGCGTTATAGGATATACGTTATACGTTATACGTTGTACGTTATACGTTATACATTATACGTTATACGTTATACGTTGGACGTTATACGTTATACGTTATACGTTATACGCTATACGATATACGTTATACGTTATACGTTATACGTTATACGTTATACGTTATACGTTATACGTTATACGCTATACGTTATACGTTATACGTTATACGTTATACGTTATACGTTATACGTTATACGTAATACGTTGTACGTTATACGTTATACGTTATACGTTATACGTTACACGTTATACGTTATACGTTATACGTTATACGTTATACGTTATACGTTATACGTTATACGTTATACGTTATGCGTTATAGGATATACGTTATACGTTATACGTTGTACGTTATACTTTATACGTTATACGTTATACGTTAGACGTTGGACGTTATACGTTATACGTTATACGTTATACGCTATACGTTATACGTTATACGTTATACGTTATACGTTATACGTTGTACGTTATACGTTATACGTTATACGTTATACGTTATACGTTATACGTTATACGTTATACGTTATACGTTATACGTTATACGTTATGCATTATACGTTATACGTTATACGTTATACGTTATACGTTATACGTTATACGTTATACGTTATACGACATACGTTATACGTTATACGTTATACGTTATACGTTATACGTTATACGTTATACGTTATACGTTATACGTTATTCGTTATACGTTATACGTTATACGTTATACGTTATGCGTTATAGGATATACGTTATACGTTATACGTTATACGTTATACGTTATACGTTATACGTTATACGTTATACGTTATACGTTATACGTTATACATTATACGTTATACGTTATACGTTATACGTTATACGTTATACGTTATACGTTATACGTTATACGTTATACGACATACGTCATACGTTATACGTTATACGTTATACGTTATACGTTATACGTTATACGTTATACGTTATACGTTATACGTTATACGTTATACGTTATACGTTATACGTTATACGTTATACGTTATACGTTATGCGTTATAGGATATACGTTATACGTTATACGTTATACGTTATACGTTGTACGTTATAC